>NC_088403.1:60458981-60666481 GCF_034236695.1 Oncorhynchus nerka
AAGTATAAACATTAATAGTTTTTTATCGTGAGATGTTTTTCTTGATAATTTTCTTGACTTGGTTGTTGTAAATACTTATTTTCCACCATAATTTGCAAATAAATTCATTAAAAATTCTACAGTGTGATTTTCTGGATTTTTCCCCTCATTTTGTCTGTCATAGTTGAAGTGTACCTAAGATGAAAATTACAGGCCTCTCTCATCTTTTTAAGTGGGAGAACTTGCACAATTGGTGGCTGACTAAATACTTTTCTGCCCCACTGTAAATAGATAAAATAAGTATAAAGATGTTTATTTGAATTTTTTAAATTCAGGTTCACTTGATCTAATTTTAGGTTTTGCTTGAAGATCTAATAACATTCACTATAAACTATTTACAAAAATAGAGAAAATCAGAAATGGGGCAAATACTTTTTCACAGCACTGTGAGTATCAATGTGTTTTTCTAATTGGAATGTAACTTTCTTTAATTGAAATGTATTTAGACCACAGTTTACATCCTGCATAGCCAATGTAGTCTCAGCATGTTTTTTATTGGTTAATGAAGATGTCTTTTCTGATGATCAAGTAAATATTATGTTGGAGATTGACAGTATCGGTCTAGAATTGTGATTCTTCAAGTTTCAACCTAATATTATTTTAATGTTTATTTGACACATTTTACCTTGATGATAAAGACATCTAGATATAATGTGTAATCAACTCCTCTCTTCAGGACTCTGATACACTGGTACCAGTTAGAACCATGTCCTGCTGACCAGAGCTTTAGTTACATTTTACCTTGATGATAAAGACATCTAGATATAATGTGTAATCAACTCCTCTCTTCAGGACTCTGATACACTGGTACTAGTTAGAACCATGTCCTACTGACCAGAGCTTTAGTTACATTTTGCATAACTTCCTCAAATTAGACAGAGGGGAACTTTCCACATCAAGCCAGACCCAGGATATTTCCTGGAACACACAATGATTTGACATCAGTAACAAACCTGGTCTCAGATCTGTTTGTGGCCTCTTGCCAACTGTCATGTGTGTTGTGGTGCTGTGTGGCTCAGTTTGTAGAGCATGGTGCTTTCAATGCCAGGATTGTTGGTTTGTTTCCTCTGAGGCCGCCAATATGGAAAATGTATGCTTGACCACATTTGGATGAAAAGTTACATTATATTTACTATTATGGCCTGCATTCGGGAAAGTATTCAGACCTCTTGACTTTTTCCCCAAAAAATTGTACGTTACAGCCTTATTCTAAAATGGATTAAATAGTTTTCCGCCCTCATCAATCTACACACAATACCACATAATGACAATTCAAAAACAGGTTTTTAAAATGTTTTGCAAATGTATTACAAATAAAAATGGAAATGTTAGATTTAAATAAGCATTCAGACATGTTCGATCGGTTTGAAGTCCGCCATCTGGCTTTGGTCACTCAAGGACATTCAGAGACTTGTCCCGAAGCCACTCCTGTGTTGTCTTGGCTGTCTGATTAGAGCCACTCCTGTGTTGTCTTGGCTGTCTGATTAGGGCCACTCCTGTGTTGTCTTGGCTGTCTGATTAGAGCCACTCCTGTGTTGTCTTGGCTGTCTGATTAGGGCCACTCCTGTGTTGTCTTGGCTGTCTGATTAGGGCCACTCCTGTGTTGTCTTGGCTGTCTGATTAGGGCCACTCCTGTGTTGTCTTGGCTGTCTGATTAGGGCCACTCCTGTGTTGTCTTGGCTGTCTGATTAGGGTTGTTGTCCGGTTGGAAGGTGAACTTTCGCCCCAGTCTGAGGTCATGAGCTGCTCTTTCAGCCCTCCATTTCACCCGTCTCCTCGAGTTTCATTTTTGTGAAGAAGGATGGCGGTTTGCACATTGAATATCGAGTTCTCAATAAAATCACGATGACATATAGTTACCCGATACCTAATATCACTACAGCGATTGAGTCAATGCACGGGGCACGCTTCTTCACTAAACTGGATCTCAGGAGTGCGTACAATCTGGTGCGTATTCGGGAAGGGAGACGAGTGGAAGACGGCATTTAGCACCACCTCAGGTCATTATGAATACCTCGTCATGCCATATGGGTTGATGAATGCTCCATCAGTCTTCCAATCATTTGTAGATGAGATGTTCAGAGACCTGCACGGACAGGGTTGAAGTAGTGTATATTGATGATATCCTGATATACTCACGTGGCGAGCATGTGTCCCTGGTGCGCAAAGTGCTTGGTCGCCTGTTGGAGCATGGTCTATATGTCAAAGCTGAGAAATGCTTGTTCTTCCAACAATCCATCTCCTTCCTAGAGCATCGGATTTCCATGTCAGGAATGGATGTGGAGAGCGACCGCATTGCAGCCGGGCGTAATTAGCCAACTGCCACCACGGTAAAGGAGGTGCAGCGATTCTTAGGGTTCGCCAACTATTACTACCGGAGGTTTATCCGGGGTTTTGGTCAGGTTGCTGCTCCCATTACCTCACTGCTAAAGGGGGGCCCGGTGCGCTTGCAGTGGTCGGCTGAGGCGAACAGGGCTTTTAGGCACCTGAAAGCTCTGTTGACCTCGGGTCCTGTGTTGGCTCATCTGGATCCCTCTTTGCCATTCATAGTGGAGGTGGACGCATCTGAAGCATCTACACGCATCTACACTTATTTTGTGTTTACCCTCTCTTACAGACCAGGCTCCCAGAACGTTAAGGCAGACGCACTGTCACGGCTGTATGACACAGAGGAGCGGTCCATGTATCACACTCCCATACTCCCAGCTTCTTGTTTGGTGGCGCCGGTAGTGTGGGAGTTGGACGCGGACATTGAGCGGGCGTCACGTGCAGTGCCCTCTCCCCCTCAGTGTCCAGCTGGGCGTCTGTACGTTCCATCTGCTGTCCGCGACTGACTGATCTATTGGTCCCACACGTCACCCTCCTCTGGTCATCCTGGGATAGGTCGGACCGGGCACTGTCTTGATGGGAGGTACTGGTGGCCCACTTTAGCTAAGGATGTAAGGATTTATGTTTCCTCCTGCTCAGTGTGCGCCCAGTGCAAGGCTCCTAGACACCTGCCCAGAGGTAAGTTACAACCCTTACCCGTTCCACAACGGCCGTGGTCGCACCTGTCGGTGGATTTTTTAAACTGATCTTCCACCTTCACAGGGTAACACCTGGTCGTTGTGGATCGTTTTTCCAAGTCATGTTGTCTCCTCCCTTTGCCCGGTCTCCCTACGGCCTTACAAACTGCGGAGGCCCTGTTTACACACGTTTTCCGGCACTAATTACCGTATTAACCCCTCATTCCATGTGTCTCTCCTCAGGCCCGTGGTGGCTGGCCTGCTCCAGGAGGCTGAAGTGCGGGATGTTCCTCCGCCCCCTCTGGACATCGAGGGGGACCTGGTGTAGTCCTTTCGATCCATCTTGGATTCGAGATGTTGGGCGAGGGGTCCGGAGGAGAGATGCTGGTATCCGGTGGAGAACGTATTAGATCCTTCCATGCTGCAACAATTTCACGTCCCCATCCGGATCGTCCTGCGCCTCGCCCTCCGGGTCGTCTCCGAAGCCGGTGTCGGGGGGGAGGGGGGGCACGCACCGGTCTTCTAGCCATTATTGATCCATTTTTCATTTTCCATTGGTTTTGTCTAGTCTTCCTACACACTTGTTTTCAATCCCATTCATTACCTGTTGTGTATTTAACCCTCTGTTTCCCCTCATGTCTTTGTCAGAGATTGTTTGTTATTCAGTGTTGTGTTGGTTTTTGTATTGGTGCGCGACGGGTCCTCGTACCCACTTTATTTTACTGTTACATTTAGTGTTTGGAGTATGTTTAGTTTATTTGTTATTAAATACTCCATTACACTCAGTTTGATTATCCTGCCCCTGACTTCCCTGCCACCTATACACACTGACACCCGGTTTGGCCGGTGTTGGTCGATATTGTAAATAAGAATGTGTTCTTAACTGACTTAGCCTAGTTAAATAAAGGTTAGATAAAATTTTGGTCCGATCATTACTACGAACATCGTGACAGCCCTCAAATATTCAAATTACCTCTACATTATGAAGCAGCTGGGCTTGGTGTGGGGTAACCTGTGTTGGGCTTGATGTGGGGTAACCTGTGTTGGGCTTGGTGTGGGGTAACCTGTGTTGGGCTTGGTGTGGGGTAACCTGTGTTGGGCTTGATGTGGGGTAACCTGTGTTGGGCTTGGTGTGGGCAAACATCAAATCAAAGATTATTTGTCACGTGCGCCGAATACAACCTTACAGTGAAATGCTTACTTACAGGCTCTAACAAATGGTGTGGAAAAAAAGGTGTGTGTGTGTGTGTGTGTGTGTGTGTGTGTGTGTGTGTAGGTAAGTAAAGAAATAAAACAACAGTAAAAAGACATTTGAAAAAAGAGTAGCAAGGCTATATAGAGACAACTGTTAATCAGGCTTATTGAGGTAGTATGTACATGAAGGTATCGTTAAAGTGACTATGCATATATGATAAACAGAGAGTAGCAGAAACTTAAAAAGAGGGGGTGGTGGGACACATTGCAAATAGTCCGGGTAACCATTTGGTTACCTGCTCAGGAGTCTTATGGCCATGGGGTAAAAACTGTTGAGAAGCCTTTTTGTCCACTCCGGTACCGCTTGCCCAACCTGTGTTGGGCGTGGTGTGGGGTAACCTGTGTTGGGCTTGATGTGGGGTAACCTACGTTGGGCTTGGTGTTGGCTAACCAGTGTTGGGCTTGGTGTGGGCTAACCTGTGTTGAGCTTGGTGTGGGCTAACCTGTGTTGAGCTTGGTGTGGGCTAACCTGTGTTTGGCTTGGTGTGGGGTAACCTGTGTTGGGCTTGGTGTGGGGTAACCTGTGTTGGGCTTGATGTGGGGGTAACCTGTGTTGGGCTTGATGTGGGCTAGCCTGTGCTGGGCTGGGTGTGGGCTAGCCTGTGCTGGGCTGGGTGTGGGCTAACTTATGATGGGATTTGTGTGGGCTAACCTGTGCTTGGCTTGCTGTGGGCTAGCCTGCTTTGGGCTTGGTGTGGGCTAACCTGTGTTGGGCTAGTGTGGGCTAGCCTGCTTTGGGCTTGGTGTGGACTAACCTGTGTTGGGCTAGTGTGGGCTAGCCTGCTTTGGGCTTGGTGTGGGCTATCTCCTGACCACCTTGCCTACCAGATACCCAGATGAGGCCAATGGGGTCATGTTTGCTTGGTAGGCCCAAGTCATATAACATTTTATTGGTCACATACATGTGTTTCTCTCTGGTGAGAGAGGTTTCTGTTCTTCCTTAAATTATTCCGTTTCTGTAAATGGCATGGAATCAGGAATAGAGTTTTAATTTTCATTCCAAACCAGACGGGCTCAGGCCAGGTAAGGCCTGAATTTCTGAGTATTTAATGGGGCCGGTTTTGAGCTTGAACGAAGAACAACAGGGCAATGCTACAGTATGCGTGTCACTAAAGCCACATGTTAGCATACAGTTGCTTAGCATACGCAAATGACAAACAAAGTAGCCTTTCACCACAACCACAGTACAATATCACCTTCTGTAGATAACATCTGTGTAGGTGCAAGGATCACTAGGCTCTCTGGTGAGAGAGAGGTGTCCGTTCTTACCTCATGGAATCATGAATAAACGCCACCTCCCCGGTTGTCCGTGGTAAAATAAAGCACTTTGGACTGAAAAACAAAACCTTGACATGAATAAGACTTTTCAGGAGGATTTAGGGGATGTCTTGGAAGTTAATGTAGAAGCACCCAAGTGATTGTCTTGTTAGTTTTGGTTGATTTCCAACATGGTGGCTCACTGTCTGGCTTGGAACTGTGTGGAAAGAGTCTTTTCCCTCTCCTTAGAAAAACCTCATAGACACTTACAAGCAAACTCACACACATACACACACATAAAGGCTGACAAGCTTCTTCTACTTGTGTGATGGTTGCGAACACATCTGATTGGCTGTCTGATTGGTAATGGCTGTCTGATTGGTAATGTCATTTCCTGCTCTCCAGTCAAGCCACAAAGCAACTCTAAAAGCACTAAGGAATCCCCTTCAATTCCAATAGTGACATCATTTAGGTGATTTAGGGCTGCAGGGTAGCCTAGTGGTTAGAGCGTTGGACTAGTGGACTACTACTTTTTGTTATGCTTAGCAAAAGAGGCACACGGACACACACATGCACACACACACAGTTTTGTATTGCTATCCTTGTGGGGACCAAACAATTGATTCCCATCCAAAATCCTATTCTCCCTAAATCTAACCCTACATATTAACAGTAACCCTAAACCTAATAATAACCTCTAAACTGAACCCCAAACACATAACCCTAAAACTATACCTAACCGTAACTCCTCTCCCTCTCCCTAAACCTACCGTAACCCTTAACCCTGGGGCGGCAGGGTAGCCTAGTGGTTAGAGCGTTGCACCAGTAACCGGAAGGATGCAAGTTCAAACCCCCGAGCTGACAAGGTACAAATCTGTCGTTCTGCCCCTGAACAGGCAGTTAACCCACTGTTCCTAGGCCGTCATTGTAAATAAGAATTTGTTCTTAACTGACTTGCCTAGTTAAATAAAGGTAAAATAAAAATAAAAACCACATCAGGTCAAACACAGAAACAGACAAACTAGACATCCAACATAGAATGCCCACTCAGATCACACCCTGACCAAACAAAACATAGAAACATACAAAGCAAACTATGGTCAGGGTGTGACAGCTGCCTGCACCTGCCCGCCTGTCCAACATCACTACACGGGACTTAGAATATGTGGACAACTACAAATACCTAGGTGTCTGGTTAGACTGTAAACTCTCCTTCCAGACTCACATCAAACATCTCCAATCCAAAGGTAAATCTAGAATTGGCTTCCTATTTCGCAACAAAGCATCCTTCACTCATGCTGCCAAACATACCCTCGTAAAACTGACCATCCTACCGATCCTCGACGTCTGCGATGTAATTTACAAAATAGCCTTCAATACCCTACTCAATAAATTGGATGCAGTCTATCACAGTGCCATCCGTTTTGTCACCAAAGCCCCATATACTACCCACCGCTGCGACCTGTACGCTTTCGTTGGCTGGCCCTCGCTTCATACTCGTCGCCAAACCCACTGGCTCCAGGTCATCTACAAGACCCTGCTAGGTAAAGTCCCCCCTTATCTCAGCTCGCTGGTCATCATAGCAGCACCCACCTGTAGCACGCGCTCCAGCAGGTATATCTCTCTGGTAACCCCCAAAACCAATTCTTCTTTTGCCGCCTCTCCTTCCAGGTCTCTGCTGCCAATGACTGGAACGAACTATAAAAATCTCAAACTGGAAACACTTATCTCCCTCACTAGCTTTAAGCACCAGCTGTCAGAGCAGCTCACAGATTACTGCACCTGTACATAGCCCATCTATAATTTAGCCCAAACAACTACCTCTTTCCTACTGTATGTATTTATTTATTTATTTATTTTGCTCCTTTGCACCCCAGTATTTCTATCTCTACTTTGCACATTCTTCCACTGCAAATCTACCATTCCAGTGTTTTACTTGCTATATTGTATTTACTTTGCCACCATGGCCTTTTTTTTACCTTTACCTCCCTTATCTCACCTCATTTGCTCACATTGTATATAGACTTATTTTTCGACTGTATTATTGACTGTATGTTTGTTTTACTCCATGTGTAACTCTGTGTTGTTGTATGTGTCGAACTGCTTTGCTTTATCTTGGCCAGGTCGCAATTGTAAATGAGAACTTGTTCTCAACTTACCTACCTGGTGAAATAAATAAATAAATACAAATTGGAAACAATACAGTATCAGTTCCTCAAGTTTCTCTATCGAATGTCCTTGACAACATGACTAGACTAGCGGCTAGACCAGCGCCTACACCAGCACCTAGGCCAGCACCTAGACCAGCGCCTAGACCAGCGGCTAGACCAGCGCCTAGACCAGCGCCTAGACCAGCGCCTAGACCAGCGGCTAGACCAGCGCCTAGACCAGCGCCTAGACCAGCGCCTACGCCAGCGCCTACGCCGGCGCCTACGCCAGCGCCTAGACCAGCGCCTAGACCAGCGCCTAGACCAGCGCCTACGCCAGTGCCTACGCCAGCGCCTAGACCAGCGCCTAGACCAGCGCCTAGACCAGCGCCTAGACCAGCGCCTAGGCCAGCGCCTGACCAGCGCCTAGACCAGCGCCTAGACCAGCGGCTAGACCAGCGCCTACGCCGGCGCCTACGCCAGCGCCTAGACCAGCGCCTAGACCAGCGCCTAGACCAGCGCCTACGCCAGTGCCTAGACCAGCGCCTAGACCAGCGCCTACACCAGCGCCTAGACCAGCGCCTACACCAGCGCCTAGACCAGCGCCTACGCCAGCGCCTAGACCAGCGCCTAGACCAGCGCCTACACCAGCGCCTAGACCAGCGCCTACACCAGCGCCTAGACCAGCGCCTACACCAGCGCCTAGACCAGCGCCTAGACTAGCGCCGGGGAGTGAACAAAAGAAATAAACTGTTTCTGAACTTTGACAAAACGCTCAGCTGGTGTCCCTGGCTTTGTCCAACCCTGTTGCTATAGTGATAGGTGCTTTGTCCAACCCTGTTGCCATAGTGATATATGCTTTGTCCAACCCTGTTGCTATAGTGATAGATGCTTTGTCCAACCCTGTTGCCATAGTGATAGATGCTTTGTCCAACCCTGTTGCTATAGTGATAGATGCTTTGTCCAACCCTGTTGCCATAGTGATAGATGCTTTGTCCAACCCTGTTGCCATAGTGATAGATGCTTTGTCCAACCATGTTGCCATAGTGATAGATGTTACATCTGTTTGTTTGAGTAAGATAATAACTTTATGAGAATGTCTACTCCATTTTGCATACCCCTGTTTGGAAACAGAATATGGATAACGTATTCAAAGCAATGAGTATCAGTTTAAGATGTATATAGGACCAAGCAAGGGAGACAGACACAGAAGGAGAGAGAGATCTGGAGAGAGCAAGATAGACGGAGCGACCACAAACAACAGGTTAGGCCATGTTTAAAATGTATAATATTTTTAGCATTAATGTAGAGAAATGAATGTAACCCAGTTGTTTTTCAATGATTCTGGTTACATTTCAGATGTAATTGATACCTTTTGAAATCTCTTGGAACACAACTCTAAACTGAGTGTAGGAGTCTCTGATCACATCTTTAGCCATATTTCCTTTGAATTTCACACTGATGGAAACTTCTTTGTACCTCACCCTCCTAATCTCAGGTCAGTTAGATGTGAGTGTGTTTGTACGTGAGTGTGAAACGTGTGTGTGTGTGTTTGCTTGCACAATTTGGTGTACCACGTGAAAAGATGCATAGATGATTGTGGTTGCTGGATAAAATGTCTGTCATGAATCATGATTCTCTTCGCAGGGTTCTACAAACCTTCCTCGTGTCTAATTTGTCAGTATCACGTCATAAACATAGAAAAGACCTGGACTGATGCCCAGAGTTACTGCAGAGAGAAATACACTGATCTGGCTACAGTAGATGACATGGAGGACCTGAACAGGCTGATTACCAGTGCCAATGACTATAAATTCTGGTACTGGATTGGACTGAATAAGGGAGACTCAATGAAGTGGCACTGGTCTCTGGCAGACAGACGTTTCTACAGAGAGGGGGAGACTGAGTTCAGAAACTGGGACACTGGGACACCCCAAAATGGCAACTGTGTTTTAATGAGTACATCTGGGCTGTGGAACAACGCCTCCTGTGATGACCAGCATCACTTCATCTGTTATGATGGTGAGTGTTTACATACTAATAATGAAGCCTGTTCTAAGTTCTGGGGCTGCCATTGAGTTGAAACATAGACTCATGAGAGCTTTAAGTTGTTAATCAGTTATTGATCTGTTATCAAATCAATGACAACATTTACTATAGATGATCATTAGATGATGTTTTATTGGATATTTGTATCGATTATTACATTTGACTTTTGCAGGAAAACAAGACACCAACATAACATACGTCTTAATTCAGGAGAACAAGACCTGGATAGATGCTCAGAGTTACTGCAGACAGTATCACACAGACCTGGTCAGTGTGAGGAACCAGACTGAGAACACAGAGATAGAGAAGAAGATATCACTGAGGGGACTTCCTGTGTGGATCGGTCTGTGTCTAGACTCCTGGAGATGGTCAGACCAGAGTGACTCCTCATTCAGAAACTGGTTGCCGGGATGGCTTTCAACAGATCAGGGATACAACTGCACTCTGGTGCATTCTAATCCTTCTTCTTCCTATCACGCTAAAATGAGAAATTATCCCTCTGATGACACCTTTCCTTTCATCTGCTCCGGTAAGTTACCATTTTCTCTATGTGATCTACCTGATACTATGATGACAGGAGAACTCTAATGTTGCCCCCGTGATTCACTACTGTCATTGTGGGATTTTATTCTCTTCTTGGTATAGCTATGGAGACCACAACGACTACAGCGACCATGACTACCCCCCTACCCACGACCACGACTACCCCCCTGCCCACGACCATGACTACCCCCCTGCCCACAACCACGACTACCCCCTGCCCACGACCAAGACTACCCCCTGCCCACGACCAAGACTACCCCCTGCCCACAACCATGACTACCCCCTGCCCACAACCACGACTACCCCCTGACCACGACCATGACTACCCCCTGCCCACGACCACGACTACCCCCTGCCCACGACCACGACTACCCCCTGCCCACGACCATGACTACCCCCTGCCCACGACCACGACTACCCCCTGCCCACGACCATGACTACCCCCTGCCCACGACCATGACTACCCCCTGCCCACGACCAAGACTACCCCCTGCCCACAACCATGACTACCCCCTGCCCACAACCACGACTACCCCCTGACCACGACCATGACTACCCCCTGCCCACGACCAAGACTACCCCCTGCCCAAGACCACGACTACCCCCTGCCCACATCTTCGTACCCCCTGCCCACGACCACGATCCCCCTGCCCACAACCACGACTACCCCCCAGATTATACACAAGACTGCTTCCCCGACACCTAAGAAAGCTCAACTGAAGAGACAGGTGGTGAGAGTGAAGATGACCCCAAAGGATCAAAATCTGAACCTCGGAGATCTTGCTGTTCAGGACGCCATCTTACAAGAGGTCAGTTTCCCCCTGTTCATGAAGAACCAACTCAGTAATGATGCAAACTCTACAGATCACCTCTCTGGTCTGGATCCTAGTCTGTTGTAGATGACCTCCTCTCTGGTCTCGGTCCTAGTCTGTTGTGGATGACCTCCTTTCTGATCTGGGTCCTAGTCTGTTGTGGATGACCTCCTCTCTGGTCTGGGTCCTAGTCTGTTGTGGATGACCTCCTCTCTGGTCTGGGTCCTTGTCTGTTGTGGATGACCTCTCTGATTTGGGTCTTAGTCTGGTGTGGATGACGTTTTATCCTGGCTGTGACCCCACTCTCCGAAGGTGTCTCAGGGAGAGTGGAATTAGCAAAAACACATTTCCAATTCACACACTTGTACATGTGTGAAATTGTCACGCCTGCTCCTGCTCTTCCCCCCTGGCGCTTGAGGGCACCAGTATCCCCAGCATTACGCACACCTGCCTTCCCCCATCATGAGCAATCAGCGATTATTGGACTCACCTGGACTTAATCACCTCTGTCATCTCCCCTATATCTGTCTGTTCCCCTGCTCTGTTCCCTGCTTCAGCATTGATTGTCGTCTGTCTTTGTATACCAGTGTGCTGACGCTGTTCCTGTCTTGTTCCATGTTGACTCCCGGTATCTGCTTCTCGACTCCAGCGTCGGACTTTACAGAATGCTGAAACCCCCAGATGAAGCATCTCTGAGTGCTGGCTTTCTGGTTAGTGGTGGCGTCGTGTCCGGGGGCCACCACCGATGGAACCGGGGGTGCCTTAGCCAGTTCGTCGGGCTGTCACCGGTTCCTTGCCCCGGTTGGCTCGGAAGGTGCCAATCCCACGTCAGGCCTCAGTCGGATCGTCAGGTTTTTCACCCAGCCGGCTCTTCAGGCTGGTACGCCTTCTCCGGATCATCAACCTCCCCCACCTCAGCGGTATCGACAGGCCTTCCTGCTTCAGCCAGATTGTCAGGCTCCTATGCCTCAGCCGGCTCACCAGACTCTCACGCCTCTGCCGGTTCGTCGGGATATCACACCCAGCCGGCTTGTACCGTGCCCGTGCCTCGGCCAGCCCGTCAGGCTCGCCCAGGCACTGTCACGCCTTCTCCCACTCTTCCCCCCTGGAGCTCGAGGGCGCCAGGCTCCCCAGCATTACGCACTCCTGCCACCGTCATTACGCACACCTGCCTTTCCTCGTCAGGCGCATCAGCAATTATTGGACTCACCTGGACTTATGTCAACGCTGTCATTACCTCCCCTATACTGTATCTGTCTGTTCCCCTGCTCTGTTCCCTGCTTCAGTATTGCTTTTTGTCTGTCTTTGTGTACCAGTGTATTGACTCTGTTCCTGTCTTGTTCCATGTTTGTTCCTAATTAAATGTTGTCTCCCGGTACCTGCTTCTCGACTCCAGTGTCGGTCCTTACAGAAATAGGACAAATATGAGCCTTATCTCCTCATAGAGTCAAAGGGTTAAGGTGAAGAACATCTCAGTATAGCATGAAGGAATAGTAGTTGTAGATCTTTACAATGACTATTACAGAGTGAAATATTGTGTGTCTCTGTATGAGTGTGTTTCTCCAGATAAGAGACAAGCTGAAGGAGCAGGGGTTACCTGCAGACACCAAAGTGATGTGGAAAAAGCAGTCTGATGGGAAGGTCTTCCACAAGGAGGAAGAGGGGTCTCCCAAGAAAGAAGAGGAGGAGAAGAAGATGAAGAGGATGATGACAAAGAGAGAACTCTAATTATGTTAAATGTTCTCCTAACTTTTCTCTTTTTTAAATTTAGATTAATTATCTGTACTGAGATGTATTTTCTGAACCTAATTCAATGTGTTTTATTAATTAAATTGTTTAAGTATAAACATCAATAGTGTTTTATCATGAGATGTTTTTCTTGATAATTTTCTTGACTTGGTTGTTTTATTACAGGGTTTGTTCTCAAGACAGACGTTTCACACATCATGTCTGTAAATGAGTTATTTGTAGTTATGTTGATATTCAGGGCTGTGAAAGAGTATTTGTCTCATTTCTAATTTGCTCAACTTTTACAGATTTAAGATGAAGAATGTTATCAGATCTTCAATGAAAACAGAATATTAGATGAAGGGAACCTGAGTGAACAAGTAACACAACAATAACCCTACTTATTTCATTTATTTCATAACTAAGTTATGTAACACCCAATGTTCATGTGTTAAATATTAATTGTCCCATTACACTCAATTACTGGTTGTCACACCTTTAGCTGCAATGACTCCAACCAAGCGCTTCCTGAAATTGTTGATCAGTATTTCACGTCGCTGTGGAGCATTTTTGGCCCACTCTTCCACCTAGAACTGCTTAAACTCAGCGAGTTTTCAAGGATTAACTTTGAAGTCCTGCCACAACATCTCAATTGGGATCATTAGGTCTGGACATTGACTGGGTCATTCCAAAACTTCAAATGTGTTGCTTTTGAACCATTTTCATGTAGACTTGATTGTGTGTTTTGGATCAATGTCTTGCTGCATGACTCTCTTCAGCTCACAGACGGATGGCCTGACATTCTCCTGTAGAATTCTCTTATACTGAGCAGAATTCATGGTTCCTTCTATTAAGGCAAGTCGTCCAGGTTCTGAGGCAGCAATGCATCCCCTTTACTGATGAATGCAGTGTTTGGTTTTTGCCAGGCGAAATGGGACCCATGTCGTCTAAAAAAAATGTTGTTATTGAATTTTTACCCCTTTTTCTCCCCAATTTCGTGGTATCCAATTTGTTTTAGTAATTACGATCTTGTCTCATCGCTACAACTCCCGTACGGGCTCCGGAGAGCGGAAGGTTGAAAGTCATGCGTCCTCCGATACACAACCCAACCAAGCGGCACTGCTTCTTAACACAGCGCGCATCCAACCCGGAAGCCAGCCGCATCAATGTGTCGGAGGAAAAAGCCGCACCAATGTGTCGGAGGAAACACCGTGCATCTGGCATCCTTGGTTAGCGTGCACTGTGCCCGCCACAGGAGTCGCTGGTGCTCGATGAGTCAAGGATATCCCTACCGGCTAAGCTCTCCCTATCCCAGATGGTGCTGGGCCAATTGTGCGTTGCCCCACGGACCTCCCGGTCGCGGCCGGTTGCGACAGAGCCTGGGCGCGAACCCAGAGTCTCTGGTGGCACAGCTGGCGCTGCAGCGCCCTTCACCACTTCACCACAACAAAAAAAAATAAACAGTATACATCTGTCGATAAAACCTTCTTCCAAGAGTCTTGATGTGTAATGCAATGCGTACAGGCGACAGAGAAGTCAGGCGCAGGAGAGTGTTTACTAAACATAAACCTCCGTCAACAGAACAATACAATAAATGGGTCAAACAAAACCTGGTCAATACCAGCATACCGTGCATAGGTACTACAAGAAACAATTACCCACAAGGACATGAGGGGGAACAGAGAGTTAAATACACAAGTATTTGATGGAATTGGAACCAGGTGTGATGGAAGACAAGACAAAACCAATGGAAAATGAAAAGTGGATCGGCGATGGCTGGAAGGTCGGTGACGTCGACTGCCGAACGCCGCCCAAACAAGGAGAGGGAACAACTCCGGCGGAAGTCGTGACATGATGATCATCCAGTTGCTTCCAGGTGCTTTTTCGGAAACTTTAGTCAACTTTTTGGGCTAGATGGGTCCCATTATGTTTGTTGAAAACCAAACACTGCATTCCACAGTAAAACACTTCATATCAATCGTCAAGCATGGTGGTGGTAGTGTGATGGTTTGAGGATGCTTTGCTGAGTTACAGCAGTTCTGCATGGAAGAGTGGTCCAAAATTGCCCCACAGCAATGTGAGAGACTGATCAACAACTACAGGAAGTGTTTGGTTGTAGTCATTAGAGCTAAAGGTGGAACAACCAGTTATTGAGTGTAAAGGGGCAATTACTTTTTCACACAGGGGAATTGGGTGTTGCATAACTTTGTTAATTAAATAGACAAAATAAGTATAAATATGTTTTGTTATTTTGCAAACTCAGGTTCACTTTATCTAATTTTAGGTTTTGGTTGAAGATCTAATAACATTCAGTATTAAAATTTTGCAAAAATAGAGAATATCAGAAAGGGGGCAAATACTTTTTCACAGCACTGTGAGTATCAATGTGTTTTTCTAATTGGAATGTAACTTTCTTTAATTGTAAATGTATTTAGACCACAGTTTACATACTGCATAGCCAATGTAATCTCAGCATGTTTTTATTGGTTAATGAAGATGTCTTTTATGATGATCAAGTAAATACCTGTTGCAGATTGACAGTATCAGTCTAGAATAGTGATTCTTCAAGTTTCAACATAATATTATTTTAATGTTTATTTGACACGTTTTTCCTTGATGATAAAGACATCTAGACATAATGTGTAATCAACTCCTCTCTTCAGGACTCTGATACACTGGTACCAGTTAGAACCATGTCCTGCTGACCAGAGCTTTAGTTACATTTTACCTTGATGATAAAGACATCTAGATATAATGTGTAATCAACTCCTCTCTTCAGGACTCTGATACACTGGTACCAGTTAGAACCATGTCCTGCTGACCAGAGCTTTAGTTACATTTTGCATAACTTCCTCAAACCAGACAGAGGGGAACTTTACCACATCAACCAAACCCAGGATATTTCCTGGAACACACAATGATGTGACATTATGTGACAGTAATGAACCTGGTCTCAGATCTGTTTGTGGCATCTTGCCAACTCTCATGTGTGTTGTGGTGCTGTGTGGCTGATAGAGGAATTCTAAATCCCTTTATGTTTTGTTGCCAAAACCAATTCAATTCACACTCATTTCTAATTCATAATAAGTTGTAAGTTTATCATTTACATGAATTAGCAAGAGACCAGTCTTAAAAACAAGTTCAGCATTTATTCTTGATGAGTACTGACCCAAAATACAAAGAACATTACATTTTAAAGAAAGAGAACATAAAATGACGTCATCAGTTTCACACCCTCTCCCAGCCTTACAATGGCTTAGTATTCAGTCCTGGAGATAGTTTCACTCCCCTCATAAACTACATTCCAACCTGTCTAAAGGATATACTTCTCTCCACTAATGGAATCCAACCAAAACATTCTTATCTGTTTGAAAAACTATCTTAGCCCGCCTTCTTAACCTCCCCAGGAGACACAGACAATTAATTCATTTCTGCTTACATTTTCAGTAACAGCTCAACTAAAAACCCATACTTTTCAAATCATAACATAATAGTATTAGAATAAATGGTTCTAATCATTAATGTATACATAATTGATCATCTAAACTATTATTTCCTCTAACAATCCTCCCTTTGATCAAATATTATACATTCAATTCTACATCTAGTTTTATTTAATCATAAAAAATGAAAGTATAAACGAACTTAACTAACCTTTTTATAGAGGTTTATCAGATTATCATATGAATAGACACATAATCAACAAATCAATTATAAATGTTTATCCAACTCTTCACATTTCATTAATCAATTCTAACCTTAACTCCAACTGTTTTTAAACCTACATCAGAATCATAACTCTTCCTTCCGGATTTTCGTCACGACCTTCATTAAAAAAACAGTTTAATCATGGAAACCAATTACAATCTAATTCCCCTTTATCTCAACACTAGCCTCATCAAACATAAATTCCCCACAAATGACAGATCCGGATTCGTCCACTTCCTCTGTAGACATGCCTTCAGTCCTCCACAGGTCAGAACCTGGAATCGGCCCATAACGCACCATCTGTAGTGTCATTGATCTCTCCAGAGTCCTGGAAACAAGGCCTCGCACACAGGGAATTAGACAACAGCCGCATAAAATTAAAACAGTCATGCAGGTTGATACAGCCCAAAACACCGTGATTACAACACTTTTCCATTTTCCAAATGTACTATCAACCCAATTTAGTTCAGAGAAGTATCCACCCCAGAGTTTCTGCCAACCCGTGAGCCAGGGTGGTCAAACCAGCTGAGGCTTCGGGCACTGATTCGTCCGGAGCTGTGCTACCTGGGATGTAAGACACGGTCCTGATTACCACGCCCACTTCCTCCTTTTATCTAATGCAATTCTATTCTGTCAGGTCTTCCAGCTGATTGCTTCAGTGTGTTCTACAAACCCTTTAATAACCCTTCTGGTAACTATAATTAATCCAGTCTACATTCTTATTGAGAGTAGACCACTCTAATCCTGCTAGTATCTGATTTCTTGCCTTGAACTCATCCGGCACACCTCGTGGAACCCCAATGTTATCAATATATACTCTTTCGCCAAAAGACCCAGATGGAGCATCTCTTCTCTCCCGTTTGGCTAACTTCATGTCTTGGTGTTGTATGAGTGTAAAAGCATTCCTAACCAGTCCAATCAGTCGGCAATACTGATAACAAACTCATTCATTTTCAGTAACAGCTCAACTAAAAACCCATACTTTTCAAATCATAACATAATAGTATTAGAATAAATGGTTCTAATCATTAATGTATACATAATTGATCATCTAAACTATTATTTCCTCTAACAGTGGCTCAGTTTGTAGAGCATCATGCTTTTGTCACGGCCGTCGAAAGAAGTAGACAAAGGTGCAGCTTGGTGAGCGTACATTTTCCTTTTATTTAAAATGTCGCCAACAAAACGCTTCACTTCGGCTATACAGCCTCTAACAAAGTAAACTACCCACACTGAAAGCAGGGAAAAAGGGCTACCTAAATATGATTCCCAATCAGAGACAACGATAGACAGCTGTCCCTGATTGAGAACCACACCTGGCCAAAACATAGAAATAAAGAAACATAGAAAACTAAACATAGAATGCCCACCCCACATCACACTCTCACCTAAACAAATAGAGAAATAAAACGTTTCTCTAATGTCAGGGAGTGACAGTACCCCCCACCCCCCAAAGGTGCGGACTCCGGCCACATAACCTGAACCTATAGGGGAGGGTCTGGGTGGGCATCTATCCGCGGTGCGGGACATAGACCCCACTCCACCTCTGGCTCACCCCGCTTTGGTGACGTCTCTGGTGTGGGGACCCTAACCGCCGACCCCAGACTGGGGACCCTCTCGCGGGCTCCGGACTGGGCACCCTCGCTGCGGGCCCCGGACTGGGCACCCTCGTTGCGGGCCCTGGACTGGAGGCCGTCGCCGGAGGCTTCGTGCCGTGGATCATCACAGGAGGCTTCTTGCCATGGATCATCACTGGAGGATTCGTGCCATGGATCATCACTGGAGGCTTCGTGCCATGGATCATCACTGGAGTGGAGAGACACACAGGAGGCCTGGCTCTGGGAGCAGGCACAGGATACACTGGGCTGTGGAGGTGCAACAAACAACAAACGAAGAAACAACCGTGAAGCTTAACTTCGGCTATACTGCCTCTAACAAAGTAAACTACCCACACTGAAAGGAGGGAAAAAGGGCTACCTAAGTATGATTCCCAATCAGAGACAATGATAGACAGCTGTCTCTGATTGAGAAACATATAGGTTATAGCTAGATTTAGAGCAAGTGTGAGCGAGAGTTGGAAGGGACCATTCTGGTTTCCCCCCCATTCAAGACACAACATCCCTTTCCACATGAAATGTGGAGTGAAAAGTTTAATTAGAAATAAAACGTTTCTCTAAGGTCAGGGCGTGACAGCTTTCAATGCCAGGATTGTTGGTTTGTTTCCCCTGAGGCCGCCAATATGGAAAATGTATGCTTGACTACTTTTGGATGAAACGTTATATTATATTTTATATTATGGTCTGCAGTGAATTTGGGAAAGTATTCAGACCCCTTGACTTTTTCCACAACAGTTTTTTCCCCTCATCAATCTACACACAATACTTCATAATGACAAAGAATAAACAGGTTCTTAGATTTCTATGCAAATGTATTACAAATAAAAATGGAAATATTAGATTTACATAAGTATTCGGACACTTTATTCAGTACTTTGTTGAAGCACCCTTAGTAGTGATTACAGCCTCGAGTCTTCTTGGAATTGACGCTACAAGCTTGGCACACCTGTATTTGGGGAGATTCGCCCATTCTTCTCTGCAGATCCTCTAAAAGCTCTGTCAGGTTGGACGGAAGCGTCGCTGCACAAATATTTCAAGTCTCTCCATAGATGTTTGATCGGTTTGAAGTCCGGCATCTGGCTGGGCCACTCTAGGATATTCAGAGACTTGTCCCGAAGCCACTCCTGCATTGTCTTGGCTGTCTGCTTAGACCTGTTGGAAGGTGAACTTTCGCCCCAGTCTGACGTCTTGAGAGCTCTGGAGCAGGTTTTCATTAAAAAGGATCTCTCTGTACTTTTCTCGGCTCATCTTTCCCTCGATCCTGACTAGTCTCTCACAGTCCCTGCCATTGAAAAACATCCCCACAGCATGATGCTGCCACCACCATGCTTCACCCATTGTTATGGTGCCAGGTTTCCTCCAGACGTGACGGTTGGCATTCAAGCCAAAGAGCTCAATCTTGGTTTCTTAAGACCAGAGAATCTTTTTTCTCATTGTCTGAGAGTCTTCATCTGCCTTTTGGCAAACTTCAAGCATGCTGTCATGTGCCTTTTACAGAGGAGTGGCTTCCGTCTGGCCACTCTACCGCATTGGCCTGACTGGTGGAGTCCTGCTGAGATGGTTGTCCTTCTGGATGGTTGTCCTTCCCCATTTCCACAGAGGACCCCTAGAGCTCTGTCAGAGTAACCATCGGGTTCTTGGTCACCTCCCTAACCAAGGCCCTTCTCCCCGATTGCTCAGTTTTGCCCGGCGGCAAGCTCTAGGAAGTGTCTTGGTGGTTCTAAATTTCTTCCATGAGGCCACAGTGTTCTTGGGGACCTTTAACCTCTCTACGGTATGTGGGACGGTAGCGTTCCACCTGTCAACAGCCAGTGAAACTGCAGGGCGCCAAATTCAAAACAACCGAAATTCCATAACTAAAATTCCTCAAACATACATGTATTTTACACAATTTTAAAGATACACTTTTTGTAAATCCAGCCACAGTGTCCGATTTCAAAAAGGCTTTACGACGAAAACAAACCAAGCGATTATGTTAGGTCAGAGCCAAGTCACAGAAAAACACAGCCATTTTTCCAGCCAAAGAGAGGAGTCACAAAAATCAGAAATATAGATCAAATGAATCACTAACCTTTGATGATCTTCATCAGATGACACTCATAGGACTTCATGGTACACAATACGTGTATGTTTTGTTCGGTAATGTTCATATTTATATCCAAAAATCGGAGTTTACTTTGGCGCATTATGTTCAGTAGTTCCAAAACATGATTTTGCAGAGAGCCACATCAATTCACAAAAATACTCATAATAAACATTGATAAACGATATAAGTGTTATTCACAGAATTAAAGACATATTTCTCCTTAATGCAACCGCTGTGTCAGATTTTAAAAAAACTTGCAAACCATGCAATAATCTGAGTACGGTGCTCAGACGACAAATCAAGCCAAATTGATATCCTCCATGTTGGAGTCAACATTAGTCAGAAATAGCATTAAAAATATTCACTTACCTTTGATGATCTTCATCAGAATGCACTCCCAGGAATCCCAGTTCCACAATAAATGTTTGTTTTGTTTGATAATGTTCATCATTTGTGTCCAAATAGCTACTTTTGTTAGCACGTTTTGTAAACAAATCCAATGTCACGAAGCGCGTTCACTAGTTGCAGACGAAATGTCCAAAAGTTCCGTTACAGTCCTTAGAAACATGTCAAACGATGTATAGAATCAATTTTTAGGATGTTTTAAACATAAATCTTCAATAATGTTCCAACCGGAGAATTCCTTTGTCTTCAGAAATGCAATGGAATGCAGGTCGCTCTCACGTGAACGCGCGAGACTGAGCTCGTGGCTGCTGGCAGACCCCTGACTCATTCCCCTCTCATTCGGCCACACTTCACAGTTGAAGCATCAAACAAGTTTCTAAAGACTGTTGACATCTAGTGGAAGCCTTAGGAAGTGCAACATGACCCCATAGACACTGTGGATTCGATTGGGTAAGAGTCGAAAAACAACAAACCTCAGATTTCCCATTTCCTGGTTGGATTGTGTCTCAGGTTTTTGCCTGCCATATGAGTTCTGTTATACTCACAGACATCATTCAAATAGTTTTAGAAACTTCAGAGTGTTTTCTATCCAAATCTACTAATTATATGCATTTTCTAGCTTTCATGGCAGAGTAGCAGGCAGTTTAAGTTGGGCACGCTTTTCTTCCAAAATTCCCAATGCTGCACCCTACCCTAGAGAAGTTACATGCTGCATAAATATTTTAGTACCCTTTCCCAGATCTGTGCCTCGAGATAATCCTGTCTCAGAGCTCTACGGATTATTCCTTCAACCCCATGACCTGTTTTTTACTCTGACATGCATTGTCAACTGCTGTACCTTATATAGACAGGTGTGTGCCTTTCCAAATCATGTCCAATCAATTGAGGTTACCACAGTTGAACTCCAATCAAGAACTGTAGTAGAAACATCAAGGATGGTCAATTGAAACAGGATTGACCTGAGCTCAGTTTCGAGTCATATAGCAAAGGGTCTGAATAGAAATAAATAATTTGTAAATAAGGTATTCTTTAAATGTTTTGGGTTTATACATTTGTAGACATTTGTAAAAACCTGTTTTTCCTTTGACACTGAGGGGTTTTTTGTGTCGATTGATGAGGATTAAAAAAAACAATTTTAGAATGAGGATGTAACATAACAAAATGTGGAAAAAGTGAAGATGTCTTAATTCTTTTCCCAAATGCACTGAACATAAATTAATTAGGCCCTAATCTATGGATTTCACATGACCGGGAATACAGACATGCCACTGTTATCCACAGATAACTGTTAGTCACAGATAACTGTTAGTCACAGACAACTGTTAGTCACAGATAACTGTTAGTCACAGATAACTGTTAGTCACAGATAACTGTTAGTCACAGATACATGTTAGTCACAGATTACTGTTAGTCACAGATAGCTGTTAGTCACAGATTGTCCTTAGGACCTAGTCACAGTATTTTTATGCACTCATTATGCCTGTCCATACCATAACCCTACCTGCACCATTGGGCACTCTGTTCACAACGCTGCAAACCACTAGTCCACACCACACACTACATAGTGTCTGAGGTTGTGAGGCCGGTTGGACGTACTGCTAAAATCTCTAAAACGATGTTGGAGGCAGCTTATGGTAGATAAATTAACATTAAATTCTCTGGTAACAGCTCTGGTGGACATTCCTGAAATGAGAATGTCAATTACACGCTCCTTCAAAACTTGAGCAGAGGGCAGAGCACCCAATGACAGAGGAGAGGGAGGGCAGAGCACCCAATGACAGAGGAGAGGGAGGGCAGAGCACCCAATGACAGAGGAGAGGGAGAGCAGAGCACCCAATGACAGAGGAGAGGGAGGGCAGAGCACCCAATGAAAGAGGAGAGGGAGAGCAGAGCACCCAATGACAGAGGAGAGGGAGTTCACAGCACCCAATGACAGAGGAGAGGGAGAGCAGAGCACCCAATGAAAGAGGAGAGGGAGTTCACAGCACCCAATGACAGAGGAGAGGGAGTTCACAGCACCCAATGACAGAGGAGAGGGAGAGCAGAGCACCCAATGACAGAGGAGAGGGAGTTCACAGCACCTAATAACAGAGGAGAGGGAGGGCAGAGCACCCAATGACAGAGGAGAGCGAGTTCACAGCACCCAATGACAGAGGAGAGGGAGTTCACAGCACCTAATAACAGAGGAGAGGGAGGGCAGAGCACCCAATGAAAGAGGAGAGTGAGGGCAGAGCACCCAATGAAAGAGGAGAGGGAGTGCAGAGCACCCAATGCTGGAGGTATTTATCTAGACACTGAGTGTACAAGACATCAGGACCACCTGCTCTCTCCATGACAGTTAACAGTCATTTACCAGTCAGCAGATATCAATCCAATTGATCATGAGGGATTAGATGGAACGATCTATTTAGAGTAGAAACCCACGACCAGCCTACTTGACACAACTTGTGGGAAGTATTGGTGTTGACTTGGGCCATCGTCCTTCTGGAACTCTCTTGATACCTTGTATCACTCTCAATTCAGGCCTCACTGACCTGAACAATTCTTGAAATTACTCAACCCTTTCATTTTCAGAACAATGAGGCAATTTCCTTCTCTGGCTCTGTCCAACCCCTTTTCCTGTGGGATAAATGTCACATCCCAGTTTTGTTTGTTTAGAGATGAATAACAAATTCTAGCAAATGAGGAGCAGTGTCATGTTTAAAAAGGGACAAACGTGATGACAGACACACAGTAGGAGAGACAGAGAGAAAGGGGAGAGAGTTGGATAGCGAGAGAGAGATAGAGAGACAGACAGAGAGAGACAGAGCGAGAGTAAGAGAGTTTTCTTCAAACAACAGGTGAGGCCATTTGTGATTGTAGATATTTCATTTTTCATACATATTTCATTGTAGAGAAATGTGTATAATATTTATTAGATACTTTTTTATTCCTAGTTTTGAAGGTTCCAGTGTAGAATAATCCACCATGTGTTCTTACTCTCTGGAAATGTAATGTTGAGGTTTTTCATCCCTACCCACTTCCAATACTTTAGAAACCTAACCTAACAATCACTGATTGTTCCTGTCTCTGAACAGGTGATAACCCTCTATGTGGGGAGCATTATCTCCACCTGTCCTGTCAGGTCATATCAGTAAAGAAGGAGAAAGACAGTTTGTGTTGGTAAAGTGTTGCAACCTTGAAGTGCATTGAATCATATATCCTTTGAATTTCACAGTGATGGAAACGTTGTTGTATCTCACCCTGCTAATCTCAGGTCAGTTTACTGTGTGTGTGTCCCAGCAAACATGCCCACATTGGGCCGATGTGTTCTTGCTAATCGGCTCCATATCACATCCAAGACATTTGCCCAGTGTTGCCCAGCGTGGCCCAGTGTTGCCCAGTGTTGGCAGCTCATATCTGGTGAGGACAGCCTTCACAGTTCCTGAAATAATTATATCAAATCAAAGTTAATTTGTCACGTGCGCCAAATACAACATGTTTAGACCTTACAGTGAAATGCTTACAGGCTCTAACCAATAGTGCAAAGAATGGTATTAGGTGAAACATAGGTAAGTAAAGAAATAAAAACAACAGTGAAAAGACAGTGAAAAATAACAGTAGCGAGACTATATACTGTAGAGAGGTTATATACAGTAGAGGCTATATACAGTAGTGAGGCTATATACAGTAGAGAGGCTATATACAGTAGAGAGGCAGTAGAGGCTATATACAGTAGAGAGCTATATACAGTAGTGAGGCTATATACAGTAGAGGCTATATACAGTAGAGAGGCCATATATAGTAGAGAGGCTATACAGAAGAGAGGCTATATACAGTAGAGAGGCTATATACAGTAGAGAGGCTATATACAGTAGAGAGGCTATATACAGAAGAGAGGCTATATACAGTAGCGAGGCTATATGCAGTAGAGAGGCTATATGCAGTAGAGAGGCTATATACAGTAGAGAGGCTATATACAGTAGAGAGGCCATATACAGTAGCGCGGTTATATACAGTAGTGAGGCTATATACAGTAGAGAGGCTATATACAGTAGAGGCTATATACAGTAGTGAGGCTATATACTGTAGCGAGGCTATATACAGTAGAGAGGCTATATACAGTAGAGAGGCTATATACAGTAGAGGCTATATACAGTAGAGAGGCTATATACAGTAGTGAGGCTATATACAGTAGAGGCTATATACAGTAGAGAGGCCATATATAGTAGAGAGGCTACATACAGAAGAGAGGCTATATACAGTAGAGAGGCTATATACAGTAGAGAGGCTATATACAGTAGAGAGGCTATATACAGTAGTGAGGCTATATACAGAAGAGAGGCTATATACAGTAGCGAGGCTATATGCAGTAGAGAGGCTATATGCAGTAGAGAGGCTATATACAGTAGAGAGGCTATATACAGTAGAGAGGCCATATACAGTAGAGAGGCTATATACAGTAGCGAGTTATATACAGTAGTGAGGCTATATACAGTAGAGAGGCTATATACAGTAGAGAGGCTATATACTATATACAGTAGCGGCTATATACAGTAGCGAGGCTATATACAGTAGAGAGGCTATATGCAGTAGAGAGGCTATATACAGTAGAGAGGCTATATACAGTAGCGAGGCTATAACAGTAGCGAGGCTATATTCAGTAGCGAGGCTACATACAGGCACCGGTCAGTCGGGCTGATTTAGGTAGTATGTACATGTAGATATTGTTATAGAGACCATGCAAATATGATGAACAGAGAGTAGCCGTAGCGTAAAAGAGGGGTGGGCGGGTGGTGGGTGGAGGGACACAATGCAGATAGCCCTGTTAGCGAATATGCGGGGGCACTGGTTGGCCGGGCCAATTGAGGTAGTATGTACATGAATGTATAGTTAAAGTGACTATGCATATATGATAAAACAGAGAATATAGCAGCAGTGTAAAAGGGGGGTTGGGGGTTGGGGGGGTTGGGGGGCACAATGCAAATAGTCTGGGTAGCCTTTTGATTACTTGTTCAGGAGTCTTATGGCTTGGGGGTAGAAACTATTGAGAAACCTTTTGTCCTAGACTTGGCACTCTGGTACCTTTTGCAATGTGATAGTAGAGTGAACAGTCTATGACTGGGGTGGCTGGGGTCTTTGAAAACTTTTAGGGCCTTCCTCGGACATCGCCTCGTGTAGAGGTCCTGGATGGCAGGCAACTTAGCCCCAGTGATGCACTGGGCCGTACGCACTACCTTCTGTAGTGCCTTGCAGTCGGAGGCCGAGCAGTTGCCATACCAGGCAGTGATGCAACTAGTCAGAATGCTCTCGATGTTGCAGCTGTAGAACCTTTTGAGGATCTGAGGGCCCATGCCAAATCTTTTTAGTTTCCTGAGGCAGAATAGGTTTTGTCGTGCCCTCTTCACAACTGTCTTAGTGTGTTTGGACCATTCTAGTTTGTTGGTGATGTGGACACCAAGGAACTTGAAGCTCTCAACCTGCTCCACTACAGCCCCGACGATGAGCATGTGGGCGTGCTCCGTCCTCCTTTTCCTGTAGTCCACAATCATCTCCTTAGTTTTGGTTACGTTGAGGGACAGGTTGTTATTCTGGCACCACCCTGCCAGGTCTCTGGCTTCTCCCTATAGGCTGTCTCGTCGTTGTCAGTGATCAGGCCTACCACTTTGTGTCATCAGCAGACTTATGGTGTTGGAGTCGTGCCTGGCCATGCAGTCGTGGGTGAACAGGGAGAACAGGAGTGGACTGAGCACGCAACCCTGGGGGGCTCCAGTGTTGAGGATCAGCGTGGCAGATGTGTTGCTACCTACACTCACCACCTGGGGGCGTCCCGTCAAGAAGTCTAGGATCCAGTTGCAGAGGGAGGTGTTTAGTCCCAGGATCCTTAGCTTAGTGGTGCACTTTGAGGGTACTATTGTGTTGCTGTAGTCAATGAATAGCATTCTCACATAAATGTTCCTTTTGTTCAGGTGGGTAAGGGCAGTGTGGAGTGCAAGAGAGATTGCATCATCTGTGGATCTGTTTGGGCGGTATGCAAATTGGAGTGGGTCTAGGGTTTCTGGGATAATGGTGTTGATGTGAGCCATTTCCAGCCTTTCAAAGCAATTCATGTCTACAGACGTGAGTGCTACGGGTCTGTAGTCATTTAGGCAGGTTGCCTTCATGTTTGTGGGCACAGGGACTATGGTGGTCTGCTTGAAACATGTTGGTATTATATTATAGACTCAATCAGGGACATGTTGAAAATGTCAGTGAAGACACCTGCCAGTTGGTCAGCACATGCCCGGAGCACACATCCTGGTAATCCGTCTAGCAGCGCAGCCTTGTGAATGTTGACCTGTTAAAAGGTCTTTCCTACATCGGCTACGGAGAGCGTGATCACGCAGTCGTCCGGAACAGCTGATGATCTCATGCATGCCTCATTGTTCCTTGCCTCGAAGCGAGCATAGAAGTGATGTAGCTCATCTGGTAGGCTTTAGTCACTGGGCAGCTAGTGGCTGTGCTTCCCTTTGTAGTCTGTAAAAATTTGCAAACCCTGTCACATAAGACGAGCGTCGGAGCCAGTCTAGTACCATTTAATCTTAGACCTGTATTGATGCTTTACCTGTTTGATGGTTTGTCGCAGGGCATAGCAGGATTTCTTATAAGCTTCCGGGTTAAAGTCCCGCATCTTGAAAGCTGCAGCTCTACCCTTTAGCTCAGTGCAAATGTTGCCTGTAATCCATGGCTTCTGGTTGGGGTATGTACGTACAGTCACTGTGGGGACGACGTCCTCGATGCCCTTATTGATAAAGCCAGTGACTGATGTGGTGTACTCCTCAATGCCATTGGAAGAATCCAAGGGAACATTTTCCAGTCTGTGATAGCAAAACAGTCCTTTAGTTTAGCATCTGCTTCATCTGACCACCTTTTTATAGACCGAGTCACTGGTACATAATTCTTTAATTTGTGCTTGTAAGCAGGAATCAGGAGTATAGAGTTGTGGTTGGATTTACCAAATGGAAGGCGAGGGAGAGCTTTGTACATGTCTCTGTGTGTGTAGTACAGGTGATCCAGAATTGTTTTCCCTCTGGTTGCACATTTAACATGTTGATAGAAATGAGGTAGAACTGGTTTTAGTTTCCCTGCATTAACGCCTCCGGCCAATAGGAGCGCCGCCTCTGGGTGAGTGGTTTCCTGTTAGCTTATTTCCTTAAATAACTGACTGAGTGCGGTCTTAATGCCAGCATCCTTCTGTGGTGGTAAATAAACAGCCACTAAAAGTATAGCTGAAAACTCTCTAGGCAAGTAGAGTGGTCTGCAATTTATCACAATATACTCTACTTCAGGCAAGCAAAATTTGAGACTTCCTTAGATTTCGTGCACCAGCTGTTCTTTACAAATATAAACAGACCGCACCTCCTCGTCTTACCGGAGTGTGCTGTTCTATCTTGCCGGTGCAGCGTATATCCTTCTAGCTGAATATCCATATCATCATTCAGCCACGATTCCGTGAAACATAGGATGTTACAGTTTTTGATGTCCCGTTGGTAGGCTATTCGTGATCGTACCTCGTCTAATTTATTGTCCAATGGTTGCACGTTGGCGGGCAATATTGACGGTAACATTAGCTTTACCACTCGCCTTCTGCGGATCCGTACGAGGCATCCAACTGTGTGTCCTCTGTACCTGCGTCTCTTCCTCTTGCAAATAACTGGGATGTTGGCCTTGTCGGGTGTTCGGAGAATGTCCTGTGTGTTCTGCTTGTTGAAGAAAACATCTTTGTCTAATCCGAGGTGAGTGATCGCTGTCCTGAAATCCAGAAGGTATTTTTTTGCTGTAAGATACTGTTGCAGAAAAATTATGTACGAAATAAGTTACAAATAACGTGAAAAAAGGTCCTGAGTGTATTGGCCACCTCATGGTAATTTATCAGTTGTTTCTCTTATGTACAGGTATTAATGCAATTGCTAAAGTAATGAATCAATTGTAATATTTATGAGCCCTAATTTCTGTAAAGTGTTTTCACATATGGTCCTGTTAAAAAGAACTGATCTCAGTTCTGTTTAAAGTGAACTGTGGTAGAAAGAGCAACAGAACTCTGTTCTCTTTGTATTCACTCTGCCCCTGGCTCTGAATGAGGACTCAACTCTTTGCTAGTTCACTTCACCTATTTTGTGGATAGAGTCCACTTTGCATTCACACTTCTATGTTTAGAAAGGAATCAAGATCTTTTTCCAACATTCACTCAATGCACCCTGGGATTTTATAAAGTGCAGGACAAGCCATTCAATCAGAATGTGTTATCAGACAGCTAGATAAACATCCTTACATTTAGAAAGATAATAGATACAAACATAATTATAATCAGAAGATAATATTAACATGCACTGTACATTTCATTGCTAACAGAAATAATAGCAATAGAATAACTGCAGAATAAATAATGATTTATTTGAAAATAGTACAACCAAGGTAGTCTACCGCCCCTCAACGATCCCTCACCAACCCAACAAATGCACATTGAACACCCACGCAGGACAAGTGTGGTCATGTATGCTGTGTGTTTATGGATGCACCATGCTCTACAAACTGTGTTTATGGATGCGTGTGTGTGTGTGTGTGTGTGTGTGTGTGTGTGTGTGTTTTGCACACCAGTGTGTACTGTATGTTAACAGATCCATAGATAATATGGTCGGGGTTGAGAAGGTGATGGAGAAAATGTACCTCATGAATCATTTTTCTGTTCACAGGATTCTACACACCTTCCTCATGTCTTCATCAGTATCACTTCATTACCAACGATATGAACTGGACTGATGCCCAGAGTTACTGCAGAGCACATTACACTGACCTGGCCTCAGTAGATGACAAGGAGGACCTGAACAGGCTGATTACCAGTGTCAGTAGTTATAATTCCTGGTTATGGATCGGACTGAAGAAGGGAGACTCCATGAAGTGGTCTCTGGCAGACAGACGTTTCTACAGCGAGGGGGAGACTGAGTTCAGAAACTGGGACACAGGGACACCCCAAAATGGTAACTGTGCATTAATGAGTACATCTGGGTTGTGGAACAACACCTCCTGTGATGACCAGCATCACTTCATCTGTTATGATGGTGAGTGTTTACATACTAATGATGAAGCCTGTTCTAAGTGCTGGAGCTGCCATTGAGTTGAAACATAGACTCATGAGAGCTTTAAGTTGTTAATCAGTTATTGATTTGTTATCAAATCAATCAGAACATTTACTATAGATGATCATTAGATGATGTTTTATTGGATATTTGTATCGATTATTACATTTGACTTTTGCAGGAAAACAAGACACCAACCTAACATACGTCTTAATTCAGGAGAACAAGACCTGGATAGATGCTCAGAGTTACTGCAGACAGTATCACACAGACCTGGTCAGTGTGAGGAACCAGACTGAGAACACAGAGATAGAGAAGAAGATATCACTGAGGGGACTTCCTGTGTGGATCGGTCTGTTTCTAGACTCCTGGAGATGGTCAGACCAGAGTGACTCCTCATTCAGAAACTGGTTGCCAGGACGGCCTTCAACAGATCAGGGATACACCTGCACTCTGATGTCTTCTGATACTTGTTATTATTATGAAGATGGTTATCATGTTTATTATTATGCTCCATGGATAAATGATCCCTGTGGCCTCAACTATCCTTTCAGCTGCTATGGTAAGTTACAACATTCTCCTCCTGGTCTTAATAATATAATGATGACAAGATAATTCTAATTCCCCCATGATTCACTACTGTCATTGTGGGATTGTATTATCTTGTAGGTCCAGCTGTGGAGACCACTGAGAAACCTCAACTGAAGAGACATGTGGTGAGAATAAAGATGACCCCAAAGGATCAAAATCTGAACCTCAGTGATCCTGCTGTTCAGGACGCCATCTTACAAGAGGTGAGTTTCCCCCTGTTCATGAAGAACCACTCAATAATGATGCAAACTCTACAGATCACCTCTATGATCTCCTCATAGAGTCAAAGGTTTGAAGTCAATAATGTCTCTGCAAAGCAGGAAGGATTGGTAGTTGTAGATCTTCAGAATGACCAATACAGAGTGAAATATTGTGTGTCTGTGTGTCTTTGTGTTTCTCCAGATAAGGAACAAGCTGAAGGAGCAGGGGTTACCTACAGACACCAAAGTGACATGGAAAAAGCAGCCTGATGGGAAGGTCTTCCACAAGGAGGAAGAGGGGTCTCCCAAGAAAGAAGAGGAGGAGAAGAAGATGAAGAGGATGATGACAAAGAGAGAACTCTAATTATGTCAAATGTTCTAACTTCTCTCTTTTTTTCTTCTTAAATTTAGATTAATTATCTGTACTGGGATGTATTTTCTGAATCTAATTCAATGTGTTTTATTAATTAAATTGTTTAAGTATAAACATCAATAGATGTTTTTCTTGATAATTTTCTTGACTTGGTTGTTTTATTACAGGGTTTGTTCTCAAGACAGACAATTCACACATCATGTCTGTAAATGAGTTATTTGTAGTTATGTTGATATTCAGGGCTGTGAAAGAGTATTTGCCTCCTTTCTAATTTGCTCAACTTTTACAGATTTAAGATGAAGAATGTTATCAGATCTTCAATGAAAACAGAATATTAGATGAAGGGAACATGAGTGAACAAATAACACAACAATTACATACTTATTTCATTTATTTCATAAACAAAGTTATGTTACATCCAATGTTCATGTGTTAAATATGAATTGTCCCATTACACTCAATTACTGGTTGTCACACCTTTAGCTGCAATGACTCCAACCAAGCGCTTCCTGAAGTTGTTGATCAGCATTTCACGTCGCTGTGGAGCATTTTTGGCCCACTCTTCCACCTAGAACTGCTTAAACTCAGCGAGTTTTCATGGATGAACTTTGAAGTCCTTCCACAACATCTCAATTGGGATCATTAGGTCTGGACATTGACTGGGTCATTCCAAAACTTCAAATGTGTTGCTTTTGAACCATTTTCATGTAGACTTGATTGTGTGTTTTGGATCAATGTCTTGCTGCATGACTCTCTTCAGCTCACAGACGGATGGCCTGACATTCTCCTGTAGAATTCTCTGATACTGAGCAGAATTCATGGTTCCCTCTATTAAGGCAAGTCGTCCAGGTTCTGAGGCAGCAAAGCATCCCCTTTACTGATGAATGCAGTGTTTGGTTTTTGCCAGGCGAAATGGGACCCATGTCGTCTAAAAAAAAATGTTGTTATTGAATTTTGACCCCTTTTTCTCCCCAATTTCGTGGTATCCAATTTGTTTTAGTAAATACGATCTTACTCCCATACGGGCTCCGGAGAGACGAAGGTTGAAAGTCATGCGTCCTCCGATACACAACCCAACCAAGCCGCACTGCTTCTTAACACAGCACGCATCCAACCCGGAAGCCAGCCGCACCAATGTGTTCGGAGGAAAAAGCCGCACCAATGTGTCGGAGGAAACGCTGTGCACCTGGCAACCTTGGTTAGCGTGCACTGGCCCCGGCCCGCCACAGGAGTCAAGGATATCCCTACCGGCCAAGCCCTCCCTAACCCGGATGACGCTGGGCCAATTGTGCGTCGCCCCACGGACCTCCCGGTCCTGGGCGCGAACCCAGTCTCTGATGGCACAGCTGGCACTGCAGCGCCCTTCACCACTTCACCACAAAAAAATAAAAATAATTATACATCTGTCGATAAAACCTTCTTCCAAAAGTCTTGATGTGTAATGCAATGCGTACAGGCGGCAGAGAAGTCAGAAACAGGAGAGTGTTCACTAAACATAAACCTCCGTCAACAGAACAATACAATAAATGGGTCAAACAAAACCTGGTCGATACCAGCATACCGTGCATAGGCACTACAAGAAACAATTACCCACAAGGACATGAGGGGGAACAGAGGGTTAAATACACAACAAGTATTTGATGGAATTGGAACCAGGTGTGATGGAAGACAAGACAAAACCAATGGAAAATGAAAAGTGGATCGGCGATGGCTAGAAGGTCAGTGACGTCGACTTCCGCCCAAACAACGAGAGGGACCAACTCCGGCGGAAGTCGTGACATGATGATCATCCAGTTGCTTCCAGGTGCTTTTTCGGAAACTTTAGTCAACTTTTTGGGCTAGATGGGTCCCATTATGTTTGTTGAAAACCAAACAATGCATTCCACAGTAAAACACTCCATATCAATAGTCAAGCATGGTGGTGGTAGTGTGATGGTGTGAGGATGCTTTGCTGAGTTACAGCAGTTCTGCGTGGAAGAGTGGGACAAAATCCCTCTACAGCAATGTGAGAGACTGATCAACAACTACAGGAAGTGTTTGGTTGTAGTCATTAGAGCTAAAGGTGGAACAACCAGTTATTGAGTATAAAGGAACAATTACTTTTTCACACAGGGGAATTGGGTGTTGCATAACTTTGTTAATTAAATAGACAAAATAAGTATAAATATGGTTTGTTATTTTGCAAAATAATTTTAGGTTTTGGTTGAAGATCTAATAACATTCGACATAACATTTTTGCAAAAATAGAGAATATCAGAAAGGGGGCAAATACTTTTTCACAGCACTGTGAGTATCAATGTGTTTTTCTAATTGGAATGTAACTTTCTTTAATTGAAATGTATTTAGACCACAGTTTACATACTGCATAGCCTGCATAGCATGTTTTTTATTGGTTAATGAAGATGTATTTTCTGATGATCAAGTAAATACCTGTTGCAGATTGACAGTATCGTTCTAGAATTGTGATTCTTCATGTTTCAACCTAATATTATTTTAATGTTTATTTGACATATTTTACCTTGATGGTAAAGACATCTAGACATAATGTGTAATCAAGTCCTCTCTTCAGGACTCTGATACACTGGTATCAGTTAGAACCATGTCCTGCTGACCAGGGCTTTAGTTACATTTTGCATAACTTCCTCAAATTAGACAGAGGGGGAATTTTCACATCAAGCCAGACCCAGGATATTTCCTGGAACACACAATGATGTGACATCAGTAATGAACCTGGTCTCAGATCTGTTTGTGGCCTCTTGCCAACTCTCATGTGTGTTGTGGTGCTGCGTGGCTCAGTTTGTAGAGCATCGTGCTTTTGTCACGGCCGACGAAAGAAGTAGACCAGTAGGCCAAGTCGCCAACAAAACGCTTAACTGCGGCTATACTGCCTCTAACAAAGTAAACTTCCCACACTGAAAGGAAGGAAAAAGGTCTACCTAAGTATGATTCCAAATCAGAGACAACAATAGAAAGCTGTCCCTGATTGAGAACCATACTCGGCCAAAACATAGAAATAAAGAAACATGGAAAACTAAACATAGAATGCCCACCCCACATCACACCCTGACCTAACCAAACAGAGAACTAAAACGTCTCTCTAAGGTCAGAGAGTGACAGTACCCCCCCCCCCCCCCCCCACTCCGGCCGCAAACCTTGAACCAAAAGGGGAGGGTCTGGGTGGGCATCTATTCGCGGTGGCGGCTCTGGTGGGGAACGTAGACCCCGCTCCACCTCTGACTCTCCCCGCTTTGGTGGCGTCTCTGGTGTGTGGACCCTAACCGATGACCCCGGACTGGGGACCCTCTCTGCAGGCCCCGGAATGGGGACCCTCGCTGCGGGCTCCGGACTGTGCACAGGACTGGGGGTCGTCGCCGGAGGCTCCGGACTGGAGTCCATCGCCGGAGGCTCCCGACTGTATCATCACAGGAGGCTTCGTGCCATGGATCATCACTGGAGGCTTTTTGACAAGGATCATCTCTGGAGGCTTCGTGCCATGGATCATCACTGGAGGCTTCGTGCCATGGATTATCACTGGATGCTTCTTGCCATGGATCATCACTGGAGGCTTCGTGCCATGGATCATCACTGGAGTTGGGAGACACACAGGAGGCCTAGCTCTGGGAGCAGGCACAGGCCTCACCAAGCTGGGAAGACATACAGGAGGCTTGGTTTTGGGAGCGGGCACAGGATACACTGGGCCGTGGAGGTGCACTGGAGGTCTCGAGAGTAAAGCCTGCACAACCCGTCTTGGCTGGACTGTGACTTTCGCACGGCACGTTCGGGGCGCAGGCATAGGACGCACTGGGCTGTGCAGACGCACCGGCGACACAGTGCGCAGAACCGGCGCAGGATATCCTGGGCCGTAGAGACGTACTGGCGGCCAGATGCTCTGAGCCGGCACCCTCCGACCTGGCTGGAACGTGCCTGCTCCGATTCTGTGACTCCTGGTAGCAAAGTCGTTCCTCCTTCGCTGCTTCAGCCTGTTTCCATGGCGGGTTCTTGTCCCCCGCCATAACCTCCTCCCATGTCCAAGATGTCCTCCATTCTCTCTTCTCCCGGGCCCAGGATCCCTGCTGCTCATGGCCACGCTGCTTGGTCCTTTGGTGGTGGGTAGTTCTGTCACGGGCATCATAAGAAGAAGACCAAGGTACAGCATGGTGAGTATACATTTTCCTTTTATTTAAAATGTCGCCAACAAAACAACAAACGAAGAAACAACCGTGAGGCTTAACTTCGGCTATACTGCCTCTAACAAAGTAAACTACCCACACTGAAAGGAGGGAAAAAGGGCTACCTAAGTATGATTCCCAATCAGAGACAACGATAGACAGCTGTCTCTGATTGAGAACCATACCCAGCCAAAACATAGAAATAAACAAACATAGAAAACAAAACATAGAATGCCCACCCCACATCACACCCTGACCTAACCAAATAGGTTTTAGCCAGATGGAGAGGAATTGTGAGCGAGAGTTGGAAGGGACCATTCTGGTTTCCCCCCCATTCAAGACACAACATCCCTTTCCACATGAAATGTGGAGTGAAAAGTTTTATTAGAAATAAAACGTCTCTCTAAGGTCAGGGCGTGACAGCTTTCAATGCCAGGATTGTTGGTTTGTTTCCCCCGAGGCCGCCAATATGGAAAATGTATGCTTGACTACTTTTGGATGAAAGGTTATATTATATTTTATATTATGGTCTGCAGTGAATTTGGGAAAGTGTTCAGACCCCTTGACTTTTCCATAACATTTTTTCCCATCACCAATCTACACACAATACCCCATAATGACAAAGAATAAACAGGTTCTTAGATTTCTATGCAAATGTATTACAAATAAAAATGTAAATATTAGATTTACATAAGTATTTGGACACTTTATTCAGTACTTTGTTGAAGCACCCTTAGCAGTGATTACAGCCTTGAGTCTTCTTGGAATTGACGCTACAAGCTTGGCACAACTGTATTTGGGGAGATTCTCCCATTCTTCTCTGCAGATCCTCTAAAAGCTCTGTCAGGTTGGACGGAAGCGTCGCTGCACAAATATTTCAAGTCTCTCCATAGATGTTTGATCGGTTTGAAGTCCGGCATCTGGCTGGGCCACTCTAGGACATTCAGAGACTTGTCCTGAAGCCACTCCTGCATTGTCTTGGCTGTCTGCTTAGACCTGTTGGAAGGTGAACTTTCGCCCCAGTCTGACGTCTTGAGCGCTCTGGAGCAGGTTTTCATTAAGGATCTCTCTGTACTTTTCTCGGCTCATCTTTCCCTCGATCCTGACTAGTCTCTCACAGTCCCTGCTATTGAAAAACATCCCCACAGCATGATGCTGCCACCACCATGCTTCACCCGTTGTTATGGTGCCAGGTTTCCTCCAGACGTGACGGTTGGCATTCAAGCCAAAGAGCTCAATATTGGTTTCATAAGACCAGAGAATCTTTTTTCTCATTGTCTGAGAGTCTTCATCTGCCTTTTGGCAAACTTCAAGCATGCTGTCATGTGCCTTTTACAGAGGAGTGGCTTCCATCTGGCCACTCTACCGCATTGGCCTGACTGGTGGAGTCCTGCTGAGATGGTTATCCTTCTGGAATTTTCTCCCATTTCCACAGAGGAACCCTAGAGCTCTGTCAGAGTAACCATCGGGTACATTGGTCACCTCCCTAACCAAGGCCCTTCTCCCCCGATTGCTCAGTTTTGCCCGGCGTCAGCTCTAGGAAGTGTCTTGGTGGTTCTAAATTTCTTCCATGAGGCCACAGTGTTCTTGGGGACCTTTAACCTCTCTAGGGTATGTGGGACGGTAGCGTTCCACCTGTCAACAGCCAGTGAAACTGCAGGGCGCCAAATTCAAAACAACAGAAATCCCATAACTAAAATTCCTCAAACATACATGTATTTTACACCATTTTCAAGATACACTTTTTGTAAATCCAGCCACAGTGTCCGATTTCAAAAAGGCTTTACGACGAAAACAAACCAAGCGATTATGTTAGGTCAGAGCCAAGTCACAGAAAAACACAGCCATTTTTCCAGCCAAAGAGAGGAGTCACAAAAATCAGAAATATAGATAAAATGAATCACTAACCTTTGATGATCTTCATCAGATGACACTCATAGGACTTCATTATACCCAATACATGTATGTTTTGTTCGGTAAAGTTCATATTTATATCCAAAAATCTGAGTTTACTTTGGCGCATTATGTTCAGTAGTTCCAAAACATGATTTTGCAGAGAGCCACATCAATTCACAAAAATACTCATAATAAACATTGATAAACGCTACAAGTGTTATTCACAGAATTAAAGACATATTTCTCCTTAATGCAACCGCTGTGTCAGATTTCAAAAAAACTTGAAGGAAAAAGCAAACCATGCAATAATCTGAGTACGGTGCTCAGATGACAAATCAAGCCAAATTGATATCCGCCATGTTGGAGTCAAAATTAGTCAGAAATGGCATTAAAAATATTAACTTACCTTTGATGATCTTCATCAGAATGCACTCCCAGGAATCCCAGTTCCACAATAAATGTTTGTTTTGTTTGATAATGTTCATCATTTATGTCCAAATAGCTACTTTTGTTAGCATGTTTTGTAAACAAATCCAAAGTCACGAAGCGCGTTCACTAGTTGCAGACGAAATGTCCAAAAGTTCCGTTACAGTCCGTAGAAACATGTCAAACGTTGTATAGAATCAATCTTTAGGATATTTTAAACATAAATCTTCAATAATGTTCCAACCGGAGAATTCCTTTGTCTTCAGAAATGCAATGGAACGCAGGTCGCTGTCACGTGATCACGCGAGACTGAGCTCGTGGCTGCTGGCAGACCCCTGACTCATTCCCCTCTCATTCGGCCACACTTCACAGTTGAAGCATCAAACACGTTTCTAAAGACTGTTGACATCTAGTGGAAGCCTTAGGAAGTGCAACATGACCCCATAGACACTGTGTATTCGATTGGGCAAAATTAGAAAAACTACAAACCTCAGATTTCCCACTTCCTGATGGATTGTGTCTCAGGTTTTTGCCTGCCATATGAGTTCTGTTATACTCACAGACATCATTCAAATAGTTTTAGAAACTTCAGAGTGTATTCTATCCGAATCTACTAATTATATGCATATTCTAGAGTAGCAGGCAGTTTAATTTGGGCACGCTTTTCTTCCAAAATTGCCAATGCTGCACCCTACCCTAGAGAAGTTACATGCTGCATAAATATTTTAGTACCTTTTCCCAGATCTGTGCCTCGAGATAATCCTGTCTCAGAGCTCTACGGATTATTCCTTCGACCCCATGACCTGTTTTTTGCTCTGACATGCATTGTCAACTGTTGTACCTTATATAGACAGGTATGTGCCTTTCCAAATCATGTCCAATCAATTGAGGTTACCACAGTTGAACTCCAATCAAAAACTGTAGTAGAAACATCAAGGATGGTCAATTGAAACAAGATTAACCTGAGCTCAGTTTCGAGTCATATAGCAAAGGGTCTGAATATAAATAAATAATTTTTAAATAAGGTATTTTTAAATATTTTGTCACAGACAACTGTTAGTCACAGACAACTGTTAGTCACAGATAACTGTTAGTCACAGATAACTGTTAGTCACAGATAACTGTTAGTCACAGACAACTGTTAGTCACAGATAACTGTTAGTCACAGATAACTGTTAGTCACAGATAACTGTTAGTCACAGACAACTGTTAGTCACAGACTATTAGTCACAGATAACTGTTAGTCACAGATAGCTGTTAGTCACAGATTGTCCTTAGGACCTAGTCACAGTATTTTAATGCACTCATTATGCCTGTCCATACCATAACCCTACCTGCACCATTGGGCACTCTGTTCACAACGTTGCAAACCACTAGTCCACACCACACACTACATAGTGTCTGCGGTTGTGAGGCCGGTTGGACGTACTGCTAAAATCTCTAAAACGATGTTGGAGGCAGCTTATGGTAGATAAATTAACATTACATTCTCTGGTAACAGCTCTGGTGGACATTCCTGAAATGAGCATGTCAATTACACGCTCCTTCAAAACTTGAGCAGAGGGCAGAGCACCCAATGACAGAGGAGAGGGAGGGCAGAGCACCCAATGACAGAGGAGAGGGAGGGCAGAGCACCCAATGACAGAGGAGAGGGGGGGCAGAGCACCCAATGACAGAGGAGAGGGAGGGCAGAGCACCCAATGAAAGAGGAGAGGGAGGGCAGAGCACCCAATGACAGAGGAGAGGGAGGGCAGAGCACCCAATGACAGAGGAGAGGGAGGGCAGAGCACCCAATGACAGAGGAGAGGGAGGGCAGAGCACCCAATGACAGAGGAGAGGGAGGGCAGAGCACCCAATGAAAGAGGAGAGGGAGGGCAGAGCACCCAATGACAGAGGAGAGGGAGGGCAGAGCACCCAATGACAGAGGAGAGGGAGGGCAGAGCACCCAATGACAGAGGAGAGGGGGGGCAGAGCACCCAATGACAGAGGAGAGGGAGGGCAGAGCACCCAATGAAAGAGGAGAGGGAGGGCAGAGCACCCAATGACAGAGGAGAGGGAGGGCAGAGCACCCAATGACAGAGGAGAGGGAGGGCAGAGCACCCAATGACAGAGGAGAGGGAGGGCAGAGCACCCAATGACAGAGGAGAGGGAGGGCAGAGCACCCAATGAAAGAGGAGAGGGAGGGCAGAGCACCCAATGACAGAGGAGAGGGAGGGCAGAGCACCCAATGACAGAGGAGAGGGAGGGCAGAGCACCCAATGAAAGAGGAGAGGGAGGGCAGAGCACCCAATGCTGGAGGTATTTATCTAGGACCACCTGCTCTCTCCATTACAGTTAACAGTCATTTACCAGTCAGCAGATATCAATCAAATTGATCATGAGGGATGAGATGGAACGATCTATTTTGAGTAGAAATCCACTACCAGCCAACTTGACACAACTTGTGGGAAGTATTGGTGTTGACTTGGGCCATCGTCCTTCTGGAACTCTCTTGATACCTTGTATCACTCTCAATTCAGGCCTCACTGACCTGAACAATTCTTGAAATTACTCAACCATTTTTAGGAGTTGGGTCCTTTTCAGAACAATGAGACAATTTCTGGGCAATATGTCTATCTAGAGGAGTGGGTTATCTCCTTTGGATCAACAGAACCATCACATGAACATGTTCTGTATAGTCTCTCTAACTGTTTTCTACTCTTGTTCTGTCCAACCCCTTTTCCTGTGGGATAAATGTCACATCCCAGTTTTGTTTGTTTAGAGCTGAATAACAAATTCAAGCAAATGAGGAGCAGTGTCATGTTTAAAAAGGGACAAACATGTGATGACAGACACACAGTAGGAGAGACAGAGAGAGAGAAAGGGGAGAGAGTTGGTTAGCGAGAGAGAGATAGAGAGAGACGGAGACAGAGCGAGAGTAAGAGAGTTTTCTTCAAACAACAGGTGAGGCGATTTGTGATTGTAGATATTTCATTTTTCATACATATTTCATTGTAGAGAAATGTGTATAATATTTATGAGTTACTTTTTTTATTTCTAGTTGTGAAGGTTCTAGTGTAGAATCATCCACCATGTGTTCTTACTCTCTGGAAATGTTATGTTGAGGTTTTTCACCCCTACCCACTTCCAATACTTTAGAAACCTAACCTAACAATCACTGATTGTTCCTGTCTCTGAACAGGTGATAACCCTCTATGTGGGGAGCATTATCTTCACCTGTCCTGTCAGGTCATATCAGTAAAGAAGGAAAAAGACCGTTTGTGTTGGTAAAGTGTTGCAACCTTGAAGTGCATTGAATCATATATCCTTTGAATTTCACAGTGATGGAAACGTTGTTGTATCTCACCCTGCTAATCTCAGGTCAGTTTACTGTGTGTGTGTCCCAGCGATACGTCCTTGCTAATCAGCTCCATATTATCTCCAAGACATTGGCACAGTGTTGCCCAGTGTTGGCAGCTCATATCTGGTGAGGACAGACTTCACTTTTCCTGAAATAAGCTCACTCTTTGGATCAGCTGTCCGTTTTGGGCCCGTTTGGTCCACCAAATGATCTTGATGACCACCGTATGGCATTTTATCAGTTAAATCTCTTATGTATAGGTATTTATTCATATATCATTTATTTAGGAAAAGTTCAATCAAATATTAATCATTTAATACATTTGTATATTTATGAACCCTATTTTCTGTTGGGTGTTTTTACATATGTTGGGGTGGCAGGTGGCCTAGTGAGAATACCCACGCAGGGAATGTGCAGTCATGTATGCTGGGTGTGTGTGTGTGTGTGTGTTTATGGATGTCGTTGGTGTGTGTTTGCACCCCAAGGTGTACTGTACTGTATTTTTAACAGATTCATAGATAGTGTGGTTGGGGTTGAGAAGTTGCTGGAGAAAATATCCCTCATTAATCATTATTCTGTTCACAGGGTTCTACACACCTTCCTCATGTCTTCATCAGTATCACCTCATTAGCAACTATATGAACTGGACTGATGCCCAGAGTTACTGCAGAGCACATTACACTGATCTGGCTACAGTAGATGACATGGAGGACCTGAACAGGCTGATGACCAGTGTCAGTAGTTATCATTTCTGGTTCATTGACTATACATTAAAATTAAGGCACTGGATTGGACTGAAGAAGGGAGACTCCATGAAGTGGAACTGGTCTCTGGCAGACAGACGTTTCTACAGAGAGGGGGAGACTGAGTTCAGAAACTGGGACACTGGGACGCCCCAAAATGGTAACTGTGCTTTAATGACTACAGCTGGTCTGTGGAACAACACCTCCTGTGATGACCAGCATCACTTCATCTGTTATGATGGTGAGTGTTTACATACTAATGATGAAGCCTGTTCTAAGTGCTGGGGCTGCCATTGAGTTGAAACATAGACTCATGAGAGCTTTAAGTTGTTAATCAGTTATTGATTTGTTATCAAATCAATCAGAACATTTACTATAGATGATCATTAGATGATGTTTTATTGGATATTTGTATCGATTATTACATTTGACTTTTGCAGGAAAACAAGACACCAACCTAACATACGTCTTAATTCAGGAGAACAAGACCTGGATAGATGCTCAGAGTTACTGCAGACAGTATCACACAGACCTGGTCAGTGTGAGGAACCAGACTGAGAACACAGAGATAGAGAAGAAGATATCACTGAGGGGACTTCCTGTGTGGATCGGTCTGTTTCTAGACTCCTGGAGATGGTCAGACCAGAGTGACTCCTCATTCAGAAACTGGTTGTCAGGACGGCCTTCAACAGATCAGGGATACAACTGCACTCTGGTGCATTCTAATCCTTCTGATTATACTAAATGGGTAAATCAACCCTGTGACGTCAACTATCCTTTCATCTGCTATGGTAAGTTACCATATTACCCACCTGATCTACCTGATATAATGATGACAAGAGAATTCTAATTCCCCCATGATTCACTACTGTCATTGTGGGATTGTATTATCTTGTTGGTCCAGCTGTGGAGACCCCTGAGAAACCTCAACTGAAGAGACAGGTGGTGAGAATGAAGATGACCCCAAAGGATCAAAATATGAACCTCAGTGATCCTGCTGTTCAGGACACCATCTTACAAGTTGTGAGTTTCCCCTTGTTCATGAAGAACCAGTCAGTAATGATGCAAACTGTATAGATCAAATCAAATCAAATGTTATTTGTCACATACACATGGTTAGCAGATGTTAATGAGAGTGTAGCGAAATGCTTGTGCTTCTAGTTCCGACAATGCAGTAATAACCAACAAGTAATCTAGCTAACAATTCCAAAACTACTACCTTATAGACACAAGTGTAAAGGGTTAAGAATTATGTACATAAAGATATATGAGTGAGTGATGGTACAGAGCGGCATAGGCAAGATACAGTAGATGGTATTGAGTGCAGTATATACATATGAGATGAGTATGTAAACAAGTGGCATAGAACCTGTTAGGTATGATGCGAATTTTCGCATCTTTTTGTAAAAAATCGCGCAACATTTCAACGTCCTGCTACTCATGCCAGGAATATAGTATATGCATATGATAAGTATGTGTGTATAGAAAACACTCTGAAGTCTCTAAAACTGGCTAAATCGTGTCTGTGGCTATAATAGAACGTATTTAGGAGTAAAAATCTCTGGTAAAACTGTTCACCAAAAACACAAAAAAAATTCATCCGCCAGTCAATGTATTGTCTAAGGCGACAGAAAATAAATAAGGATCCCCTGTAAACGCCTACAGCTTCCACCCGATGTCGCCAGTACTGGCATTTCATGTCTGCTTTATCCTTGGTTAGATCACGTATAGGCCCTTCCTGTCTTTAGGCGCACCACAGGATGTTGTGAAATTGAAAACATGGACGATGATTTCAAGACTTGCTGCTATCGAATACAGATCGCCCCGTGATCAATTTGATAGATTATTAACGTTTATTAATACCTAAAGTTGTTTTAGAAAAGTAGTTTGAAGTGATTTGTAAAAGTTTATAGGCAACTTTTGTAATTTTAAAAAGTGACGTTGCGTCTTGTAAAGGGGCATTTTCCTGGATCAGACTGGCTTTCAGCAAATGACATTTTGGGTATACAATGACGGATTTAATCGGGAAAAAGACCCAATTGTGATGTTTATGGGACATATAGGAGTGCCAACCAAGAAGCTCGTCAAAGGTAATGAATGTTTTATATTTTATTTCTGCGTTTTGGGTAGCGCCGGCTACCGCAAAATCTGTTGTTTAGGTGACGTTCCAGTATTTTGGGGGGGGTGCATGCTATCAGATAATAGCTTCTCATGCTTTCGCCGAAAAGCATTTTACAAATCTGACTTGGTCGCTAGATTCACAACGGGTGTGGCTTTAATTCAGTACCTTGCATGTGTGTTTTAATGAAAGTTTGAGTTTTATCGAAAACTATAGGTGGCGCTCTGAAATTTCCGCTGATTGATGTTCCTGCACTGGGATTACATTCTGCATCATCCCTAACAGGCTAGTGATACATGTATTACATAAAGATGCAGTAGATGATATGGAGTACAGTATATACATATACATATGAGATGAATAATGTAGGGTATGTAAACATTATATTAGGTAGCATTGCTTAAAGTGGCTAGTGATATATTTTACATCATTTCCCATCAATTCCCATTATTAAAGTGGCTGGAGTTGAGTCAGTGTGTTGGCAGCAGCCACTCAATGTTAGTGGTGGCTGTTTAACAGTCTGATGGCCTTGAGATAGAAGCTGTTTTTCAGTCTCTCGGTCCCAGCTTTGATGCACCTGTACTGACCTCTCCTTCTGGATGATAGCGGGGTGAACAGGCAGTGGCTCGGGTGGTTGTTGTCCTTGATGATCTTTATGGCCTTCCTGTGACATCGGGTGGTGTAGGTGTCCTGGAGGGCAGGTAGTTTGCCCCCGGTGATGCGTTGTGCAGACCTCACTACCCTCTGGAGAGCCTTATGGTTGTGGGCGGAGCAGTTGTCGTACCAGGCAGTGATACAGCCCTACAGGATGCTCTCGATTGTGCATCTGTAGAAGTTTGTGAGTGCTTTTGGTGACAAGCCGAATTTCTTCAGCCTCCTGAGGTTGAAGAGGCGCTGCTGCGCCTTCTTCACGATGCTGTCTGTGTGGGTGGACCAATTCAGTTTGTCTGTGATGTGTACGCCGAGGAACTTAAAACTTACTACCCTCTCCACTACTGTCCCATCAATGTGGATAGGGGGGTGTTCCCTCTGCTGTTTCCTGAAGTCCACAATCATCTCCTTAGTTTTGTTGACGTTGAGTGTGAGGTTATTTTCCTGACACCACACTCCGAGGGCCCTCACCTCCTCCCTGTAGGCCGTCTCGTCGTTGTTGGTAATCAAGCCTACCACTGTTGTGTCGTCCGCAAACTTGATGATTGAGTTGGAGCGTGTGTGGCCACGAAGTCGTGGGTGAACAGGGAGTACAGGAGAGGGCTCAGAACGCACCCTTGTGGGGCCCCAGTGTTGAGGATCAGCGGGGTGGAAATGTTGTTGCCTACCCTCACCACCTGGGGGCGGCCCGTCAGGAAGTCCAGTACCCAGTTGCACAGGGCGGGGTCGAGACCCAGGGTCTCGAGCTTGATGACGAGCTTGGAGGGCACTATGTTGTTAAATGCCGAGCTGTAGTCGATTAACAGCATTCTCACATAGGTATTCCTCTTGTCCAGATGGGTTAGGGCAGTGTGCAGTGTGGTTGAGATTGCATCGTCTGTGGACCAATTTGGGTGGTAAGCAAATTGGAGTGGGTCTAGGGTGTCAGGTAGGGTGGAAGTGATATGGTCCTTGACTAGTCGCTCAAAGCACTTCATGATGACGGTAGTCGTTTAGCTCAGTTACCTTAGCTTTCTTGGGAACAGGAACAATGGTGGCCCTCTTGAAGCATGTGGGAACAACAGACTGGGATAGGGATTGATTGAATATGTCCATAAACACACCAGCCAGCTGGTCTGCGCATGCTCTGAGGGGGTGGCTGGGGATGCCGTCTGGACCTGCAGCCTTGCGAGGGTTGACACGTTTAAATGTTTTCCTCACGTCGGCTGCAGTGAAGGAGAGTCCGCATGTTTTAGTTGCGGGCCGTGTCAGTGGCACTGTATTGTCCTCAAAGCGGGCAAAAAAGTTATTTAGTCTGCCAGGGAGCAAGACATCCTGGTCCGTGACGGGGCTGGTTTTCTTTTTGTAATCCGTGATTGACTGTAGACCCCGCCACATACCTCTTGTGTCTGAGCCATTGAATTGAGATTCTACTTTGTCTCTATACTGACGCTTAGCTTGTTTGATTGCCTTGCGGAGGGAATAGTTACACTGTTTGTATTCGGTCATGTTTCCGGTCACCTTGCCCTGATTTAAAGCAGTGGTTCGGGCTTTCAGTTTCACATGAATGCTGCCATCAATCCACGGTTTCTGGTTTGGGAATGTTTTAATCGTTGCTATGGGAACGACATCTTCAACGCACGTTCTAATGAACTCGCTCACCGAATCAGCGTATTCGTCAATGTTGTTGTCTGACGCAATATGAAACATATCCCAGTCCACGTGATGGAAGCAGTCTTGGAGTGTGGAATCAGATTGGTCGGACCAGCGTTGAACAGACCTCAGCGCGGGAGCTTCTTGTTTTAGTTTCTGTCTGTAGGCAGGGATCAACAAAATGGAGTCGCGGTCAGCTTTTCCCGAAAGGAGGGCGGGGCAGGGCCTTATATGCGTCGCGGAAGTTGGAATAGCAATGATCCAAGGTTTTTCCCGCCCTGGTTGCGCAATCGATATGCTGATAAAATTTAGGGAGTCTTGTTTTCAGATTAGCCTTGTTAAAATCCCCAGCTACAATGAATGCAGCCTCCGGATAAATGGATTCCAGTTTGCAAAGAGTCAAATAAAGTTCGTTCAGAGCCATCGATGTGTCTGCTTGGGGGGGGGAATATATACGGCTGTGATTATAATCGAAGAGAATTCCCTTGGAAGATAATGCGGTCGACATTTGATTGTGAGGAATTCTAAATCAGGTGAACAGAAGGACTTGAGTACCTGTATGTTGTCATGATCACACCACGTCACGTTAACCATGAAGCATACGCCCCCGCCCCTCTTCTTACCAGAAATATGTTTGTTTCTGTCGGCACGATGCGTGGAGAAACCCGCTGGCTGCACCGATTCCGATAGCGTCTCTCCAGTGAGCCATGTTTCCGTGAAGCAAAGAACGTTACAGTCTCTGATGTCCCTCTGGAATGCTACCCTTGCTCGGATTTCATCAACCTTGTTGTCAATAGACTGGACATTGGCGAGTAGAATGCTAGGGAGTGGTGCACGATGTGCCCGTCTCCGGAGTCTGACCAGAAGACCGCTCCGTTTCCCCCTTTTACGAAGTCGTTTTTTTGGGTCGCCGGCTGGGATCCATTCCGTTGTCCTGGGTGAAAGGCAGTACACAGGATCCGCTTCGCGAAAGTCATATTCTTGGTCGTACTGATGGTGAGTTGACACTGCTCTTATGTTCAGTAGTTCTTCTTGACTGTATGTAATGAAACCTAAGATGACCTGGGGTATTAATGTAAGAAATAACACGTAAAAAAACAAAAAACTGCATAGTTTCCTAGGAACGTGAAGCGAGGCGGCCATCTCTGTCGGCGCCGGAAGTATCACCTCTCTGGTCTGGTTCCTAGTGTGTTGTGGATGACCTCCTCTCTGGTCTGGGTCCTAGTGTGTTGTGGATGACCTCCTCTCTGGTCTGGGTCCTAGTCTGATTGAAGATGACCTCCTCTCTGGTCTGCGTCCTAGTCTGATTGAAGATGACCTCCTCTCTGGTCTGGGTCCTAGTCTGTTTGTAGACAACCTTCTACCCTGGCTGTGACCCCGCTCTCAAAGGGTGTCTCAGGGAGAGTGGGATGTCCAAAAACACATTTCCAATTCACACATGGATATTAAAACACACTTGTACATGTGTGAAATAGGACAAATATAAGCCTCCTCTCCTCATATAGTCAAGGGGTTGAATTGAAGAACGTCTCAGTATAGCAGGAAGGATTGGCAGTTGTAGATCTTCAGAATGACTAATACAGAGTGAAATATTGTGGGTCTCTGTATGGGTGTGTTTCTCCAGATAAGGAACAAGCTGAAGGAGCAGGGGTTACCTGCAGACACCAAAGTGACATGGAAAAAGCAGCCTGATGGGAAGGTCTTCCACAAGGAGGAAGAGGGGTCTCCCAAGAAAGAAGAGGAGGAGAAGAAGATGAAGAGGATGATGACAAAGAGAGAACTCTAATTATGTTAAATGTTCTCCTAACTTTTCTCTTTTTTAAATTTAGATCTGTACTGGGATGTATTTTCTGAACCTAATTCAATGTGTTTTATTAATTAAATTGTTTAAGTATAAACATTAATAGTTTATCTTGAGATGTTTTTCTTGATAATTTTCTTGACTTGGTTGTTTTATTACAAGGTTTGTTCTCAAGATAGACATTTCACACATCATGTCTGTAAATGAGTTATTTGTAGTTATGTTGATATTCAGGGCTGTGAAAGAGTATTTGCCTCCTTTCTAATTTGCTCAACTTTTACAGATTTAAGATGCTGAATGTTATCAGATCTTCAAAGAAAACAGAATATTAGATGAAGGGAACCTGAGTGAACAAGTAACACAACAATTACCTACTTATTTCATTTATTTCAAAGTTATGAAGCTAAACAAAGTTATGTAACACCCAATGTTCATGTGTAAAATATTAATTGTCCCATTACACTCAATTACTGGTTGTCACACCTTTAGCTGCAATGACTCCAACCAAGCGCTTCCTGAAGTTGTTGATCAGTATTTCACGTCGCTGTGGAGCATTTTTGGCCCACTCTTCTACCTAGAACTGTTTAAACTCAGTGACATTTGTGAGTGTTCAAGGATGAACTTTGAAGTTCTGCCACAACATCTCAAATGGGGTCATTAGGTCTGGACATTGACTGGGTCATTCCAAAACTTCAAATGTGTTGCTTTTGAACCATTTTCATGTAGACTTGATTGTGTGTTTTGGATCAATGTCTTGCTGCATGACTCTCTTCAGCTCACAGACTGATGGCCTGACATTCTCCTGTAGAATTCTCTGATACTGAGCAGAATTCATGGTTTCTTCTATTAAGGCAAGTCATCCAGGTTCTGAGGCAGCAAAGCATCCCCTAAACTGATGAATGTTTGGTTTTTGCCAGGCGCAATGGTTCCCATGTCATCTAAAAAGTTATACTTTTGACTCATCTGTCGATAAAACCTTCTTCCATGAGTCTTGATGTGTAATGCAATGCGTACAGGCGGCAGAGAAGTCAGGCACAGGAGAGTGTTTAATAAACATAAACCTCCGTCAACAGAACAATACAATACATGGGTCAAACAAAACCTGGTCAATACCAGCATACCATGCATAGGCACTACAAGAAACAATTACCGACCAGGACATGAGGGGGAACAGAGAGTTAAATACACAACAAGTATTTAATGGAATTGGAACCAGGTGTGATGGAAGACAAGACAAAATCAATGGAAAATGAAAAGTGGATCGGCGATGGCTGGAAGGTCGGTGACCTGGTGCTTCCAGGTGCTTTTTTTCGGAAACTTTAGTCAACTTTTTGGACTAGATGGGTCCCATTATGTTTGTTGAAAACCGAACACTGCATTCCACAGTAAAACACTTCATATCAATCGTCAAGCATGGTGGTGGTAGTGTGATGGTTTGAGGATGCTTTGCTGAGTTACAGCAGTTCTGCGTGGAAGAGTGGGACAAAATTCCTCCACAGCAATGTGAGAGACTGATCAACAACTACAGGAAGTGTTTGGTTGTAGTCATTAGAGCTAAAGGTGGAACAACCAGTTATTGAGTGTAAAGGGGCAATTACTTTTTCACACAGGGGAGTTGGGTGTTGCATAACTTTGTTAATTAAATAGACAAAATAAGTATAAATATGGTTTGTTATTTTGCAAACTCAGGTTCACTTTATCTAATTTTAGGTTTTGGTTGAAGATCTAATAACATTCAGTATTAAAATTTTGCAAAAATAGAGAATATCAGAAAGGGGGCAAATACTTTTTCACAGCACTGTGAGTATCAATGTGTTTTTCTAATTGGAATGTAACTTTCTTTAATTGAAATGTATTTAGACCACAGTTTACATACTGCATAGCCAATGTAGTCTCAGCATGTTTTTTATTGGTAAATGAAGATGTCTTTTCTGATGATCAAGTAAATACCTGTTGCAGATTGACAGTATCGGTCTAGAGTTGTGATTCTTCAAGTTTCAACATAATATTATTTTAATGTTTATTTGACACATTTTACCTTGATGATAAAGACATCTAGACATAATGTGTAATCAACTACTCTCTTCAGGACTCTGATACACTGGTATCAGTTAGAACCATGTCCTGCTGACCAGAGCTTTAGTTACATTTTTCCTTGATGATAAAGACATCTAGACATAATGTGTAATCAACTCCTCTCTTCAGGACTCTGATACACTGGTATCAGTTAGAACCATGTCCTGCTGACCAGAGCTTTAGTTACATTTTTCCTTGATGATAAAGACATCTAGACATAATGTGTAATCAACTCCTCTCTTCAGGACTCTGATACACTGGTATCAGTTAGAACCATGTCCTGCTGACCAGAGCTTTAGTTACATTTTGATGATAAAGACATCTAGATATAATGTGTAATCAACTCCTCTCTTCAGGACTCTGATACCTGGTACCAGAGAACCATGTCCTGCTGACCAGAGCTTTAGTTACATTTTGCATAACTTCCTCAAACCAGACAGAGGGGAACTTTACAACAACAAACCCAGGATATTTCCTGGAACACACAATGATGTGACATTATGTGACAGTAATGAACCTGGTCTCAGATCTGTTTGTGGCATCTTGCCAACTCTCATGTGTGTTGTGGTGCTGTGTGGCTCAGTTTGTAGAGCATCGTGCTTTTGTCACGGCCGTCGAAAGAAGTAGACAAAGGTGCAGCTTGGTGAGTGTACATTTTCCTTTTATTTAAAATGTTGCCAACAAAACGCTTCACTTCGGCTATACAGCCTCTAACAAAGTAAACTACCCACACTGAAAGGAGGGAAAAAGGGCTACCTAAGTATGATTCCCAATCAGAGACAACGATAGACAGCTGTCCCTGATTGAGAACCACACCTGGCCAAAACATAGAAATAAAGAAACATAGAAAACTAAACATAGAATGCCCACCCCACATCACACTCTCACCTAAACAAATAGAGAAATAAAACGTCTCTCTAAGGTCAGGGCGTGATAGTACCCCCCACCCCCCAAAGGTGCGGACTCCGGCCACATAACCTGAACCTATAGGGGAGGGTCTGGGTGGGCATCTATCCGCGGTGGCGGCTCTGGTGCGGGACATAGACCCCACTCCACCTCTGGCTCACCCCGCTTTGGTGACGTCTCTGGTGTGGGGACCCTAACCGCCGACCCCAGACTGGGGACCCTCTCGCGGGCCCCGGACTGGGCACCCTCGCTGCGGGCCCTGGACTGGAGGCCGTCGCCGGAGGCTTCGTGTCGTGGATCATCACTGGAGGCTTCTTGCCATGGATCATCACTGGAGGCTTCGTGCCATGGATCATCACTGGAGGCTTCGTGCCATGGATCATCACTGGAGTGGAGAGACACACAGGAGGCCTGGCTCTGGGAGCAGGCACAGGATACACTGGGCTGTGGAGGTGCAACAAACAAAAACGAAGAAACAACCGTGAAGCTTGACTTTGGCTATACTGCCTCTAACAAAGTAAACTACCCACACTGAAAGGAGGGAAAAAGGGCTACCTAAGTATGATTCCCAATCAGAGACAATGATAGACAGCTGTCTCTGAATGAGAAACATATAGGTTATAGCTAGATTTAGAGCAAGTGTGAGCGAGAGTTGGAAGGGACCATTGTGGTTTCCCCCCCATTCAAGACACAAATTCCCTTTCCACATGAAATGTGGAGTGAAAAGTTTTATTAGAAATAAAACGGCTCTCTAAGGTCAGGCGTGACAGCTTTCAATGCCAGGATTGTTGGTTTGTTTCCCCGAGGCCACCAATATGGAAAATGCATGCTTGACTACTTTTGGATGAAAGGTTATATTATATTTTATATTATGGTCTGCAGTGAATTTGGGAAAGTATTCAGACCCCTTGACTTTTTCCACAACAGTTTTTCCCCTCATCAATCTACACACAATACCCCATAATGACAAAGAATAAACAGGTTCTTAGATTTCTATGCAAATGTATTACAAATAAAAATGGAAATATTAGATTTACATAAGTATTCGGACACTTTATTCAGTACTTTGTTGAAGCACCCTTAGTAGTGATTACAGCCTCGAGTCTTCTTGGAATTGACGCTACAAGCTTGGCACACCTGTATTTGGGGAGATTCGCCCATTCTTCTCTGCAGATCCTCTAAAAGCTCTGTCAGGTTGGACGGAAGCGTCGCTGCACAAATATTTCAAGTCTCTCCATAGATGTTTGATCGGTTTGAAGTCCGGCATCTGGCTGGGCCACTCTAGGATATTCAGAGACTTGTCCCGAAGCCACTCCTGCATTGTCTTGGCTGTCTGCTTAGACCTGTTGGAAGGTGAACTTTCGCCCCAGTCTGACGTCTTGAGAGCTCTGGAGCAGGTTTTCATTAAAAAGGATCTCTCTGTACTTTTCTCGGCTCATCTTTCCCTCGATCCTGACTAGTCTCTCACAGTCCCTGCCATTGAAAAACATCCCCACAGCATGATGCCCACCACCATGCTTCACCCATTGTTATGGTGCCAGGTTTCCTCCAGACGTGACGGTTGGCATTCAAGCCAAAGAGCTCAATCTTGGTTTCTTAAGACCAGAGAATATTTTTTCTCATTTTCTGAGAGTCTTCATCTGCCTTTTGGCAAACTTCAAGCATGCTGTCATGTGCCTTTTACAGAGGAGTGGCTTCCGTCTGGCCACTCTACCGCATTGGCCTGACTGGTGGAGTCCTGCTGAGATGGTTGTCCTTCTGGATGGTTGTCCTTCCCCATTTCCACAGAGGACCCCTAGAGCTCTGTCAGAGTAACCATCGGGTTCTTGGTCACCTCCCTAACCAAGGCCCTTCTCCCCCGATTGCTCAGTTTTGCCCGGCGGCCAGCTCTAGGAAGTGTCTTGGTGGTTCTAAATTTCTTCCATGAGGCCACAGTGTTCTTGGGGACCTTTAACCTCTCTAGGGTATGTGGGACGGTAGCGTTCCACCTGTCAACAGCCAGTGAAACTGCAGGGTGCCAAATTCAAAACAACAGAAATCCCATAACTAAAATTCCTCAAACATACATGTATTTTACACCATTTTAAAGATACACTTTTTGTAAATCCAGCCACAGTGTCCGATTTCAAAAAGGCTTTACGACGAAAACAAACCAAGCGATTATGTTAGGTCAGAGCCAAGTCACAGAAAAACACAGCCATTTTTCCAGCCAAAGAGAGGAGTCACAAAAATCAGAAATATAGATCAAATGAATCACTAACCTTTGATGATCTTCATCAGATGACACTCATAGGACTTCATGGTACACAATACGTGTATGTTTTGTTCGGTAATGTTCATATTTATATCCAAAAATCGGAGTTTACTTTGGCGCATTATGTTCAGTAGTTCCAAAACATGATTTTGCAGAGAGCCACATCAATTCACAAAAATACTCATAATAAACATTGATAAACGATATAAGTGTTATTCACAGAATTAAAGACATATTTCTCCTTAATGCAACCGCTGTGTCAGATTTTAAAAAAAACTTGCAAACCATGCAATAATCTGAGTACGGTGCTCAGACGACAAATCAAGCCAAATTGATATCCTCCATGTTGGAGTCAACATTAGTCAGAAATAGCATTAAAAATATTCACTTACCTTTGATGATCTTCATCAGAATGCACTCCCAGGAATCCCAGTTCCACAATAAATGTTTGTTTTGTTTGATAATGTTCATCATTTGTGTCCAAATAGCTACTTTTGTTAGCACGTTTTGTAAACAAATCCAATGTCACGAAGCGCGTTCACTAGTTGCAGACGAAATGTCCAAAAGTTCCGTTACAGTCCTTAGAAACATGTCAAACGATGTATAGAATCAATTTTTAGGATGTTTTAAACATAAATCTTCAATAATGTTCCAACCGGAGAATTCCTTTGTCTTCAGAAATGCAATGGAATGCAGGTCGCTCTCACGTGAACGCGCGAGACTGAGCTCGTGGCTGCTGGCAGACCCTGACTCATTCCCCTCTCATTCGGCCACACTTCACAGTTGAAGCATCAAACAAGTTTCTAAAGACTGTTGACATCTAGTGGAAGCCTTAGGAAGTGCAACATGACCCCATAGACACTGTGGATTCGATTGGGTAAGAGTCGAAAAACAACAAACCTCAGATTTCCCATTTCCTGGTTGGATTGTGTCTCAGGTTTTTGCCTGCCATATGAGTTCTGTTATACTCACAGACATCATTCAAATAGTTTTAGAAACTTCAGAGTGTTTTCTATCCAAATCTACTAATTATATGCATATTCTAGCTTTCATGGCAGAGTAGCAGGCAGTTTAAGTTGGGCACGCTTTTCTTCCAAAATTCCCACTGCTGCACCCTACCCTAGAGAAGTTACATGCTGCATAAATATTTTAGTACCTTTTCCCAGATCTGTGCCTCGAGATAATCCTGTCGCAGGGCTCTACGGATTATTCCTTCGACCCCATGACCTGTTTTTACTCTGACATGCATTGTCAACTGCTGTACCTTATATAGACAGGTGTGTGCCTTTCCAAATCATGTCCAATCAATTGAGTTTACCACAGTTGAACTCCAATCAAGAACTGTAGTAGAAACATCAAGGATGGTCAATTGAAACAGGATTGACCTGAGCTCAGTTTCGAGTCATATAGCAAAGGGTCTGAATAGAAATAAATAATTTGTAAATAAGGTATTCTTTAAATGTTTTGGTTTTATACATTTGTAGACATTTCTAAAAACCTGTTTTTCCTTTGACACTGAGGGTTTTGTGTGTCGATTGATGAGGATTAAAAAAAACAATTTTAGAATGAGGATGTAACATAACAAAATGTGGAAAAAGTGAAGATGTCTTAATTATTTTCCCAAATGCACTGAACATAAATTAATTAGGCCCTAATCTATGGATTTCACATGACCGGGAATACAGACATGCCACTGTTAGTCACAGATAACTGTTAGTCACAGACAACTGTTAGTCACAGACAACTGTTAGTCACAGATAACTGTTAGTCACAGATAACTGTTAGTCACAGATAACTGTTAGTCACAGATAACTGTTAGTCACAGATACATGTTAGTCACAGATAACTGTTAGTCACAGATAACTGTTAGTCACAGATTGTCCTTAGGACCTAGTCACAGTATTTTTATGCACTCATTATGCCTGTCCATACCATAACCCTACCTGCACCATTGGGCACTCTGTTCACAGTGTTGCAAACCACTAGTCCACACCACACACTACATAGTGTCTGAGGTTGTGAGGCCGGTTGGACGTACTGCTAAAATCTCTAAAACGATGTTGGAGGCAGCTTATGGTAGATAAATTAACATTAAATTCTCTGGTAACAGCTCTGGTGGACATTCCTGAAATGAGAATGTCAATTACACGCTCCTTCAAAACTTGAGCAGAGGGCAGAGCACCCAATGACAGAGGAGAGGGAGGGCAGAGCACCCAATGACAGAGGAGAGGGAGGGCAGAGCACCCAATGACAGAGGAGAGGGAGAGCAGAGCACCCAATGACAGAGGAGAGGGAGGGCAGAGCACCCAATGAAAGAGGAGAGGGAGAGCAGAGCACCCAATGACAGAGGAGAGGGAGTTCACAGCACCCAATGACAGAGGAGAGGGAGAGCAGAGCACCCAATGAAAGAGGAGAGGGAGTTCACAGCACCCAATGACAGAGGAGAGGGAGTTCACAGCACCCAATGACAGAGGAGAGGGAGAGCAGAGCACCCAATGACAGAGGAGAGGGAGTTCACAGCACCTAATAACAGAGGAGAGGGAGGGCAGAGCACCCAATGACAGAGGAGAGCGAGTTCACAGCACCCAATGACAGAGGAGGGGAGTTCACAGCACCTAATAACAGAGGAGAGGAGGGCAGAGCACCCAATGAAAGAGGAGAGTGAGGGCAGAGCACCCAATGAAAGAGGAGAGGGAGTGCAGAGCACCCAATGCTGGAGGTATTTATCTAGACACTGAGTGTACAAGACATCAGGACCACCTGCTCTCTCCATGACAGTTAACAGTCATTTACCAGTCAGCAGATATCAATCCAATTGATCATGAGGGATTAGATGGAACGATCTATTTAGAGTAGAAACCCACGACCAGCCTACTTGACACAACTTGTGGGAAGTATTGGTGTTGACTTGGGCCATCGTCCTTCTGGAACTCTCTTGATACCTTGTATCACTCTCAATTCAGGCCTCACTGACCTGAACAATTCTTGAAATTACTCAACCCTTTCATTTTCAGAACAATGAGGCAATTTCCTTCTCTGGCTCTGTCCAACCCCTTTTCCTGTGGGATAAATGTCACATCCCAGTTTTGTTTGTTTAGAGATGAATAACAAATTCTAGCAAATGAGGAGCAGTGTCATGTTTAAAAAGGGACAAACGTGATGACAGACACACAGTAGGAGAGACAGAGAGAAAGGGGAGAGAGTTGGATAGCGAGAGAGAGATAGAGAGACAGACAGAGAGAGACAGAGCGAGAGTAAGAGAGTTTTCTTCAAACAACAGGTGAGGCCATTTGTGATTGTAGATATTTCATATTTCATACATATTTCATTGTAGAGAAATGTGTATAATATTTATTAGATACTTTTTTAATTCCTAGTTTTGAAGGTTCCAATGTAGAATAATCCACCATGTGTTCTTACTCTCTGGAAATGTTATGTTGAGGTTTTTCATCCCTACCCACTTCCAATACTTCAGAAACCTAACCTAACAATCACTGATTGTTCCTGTCTCTGAACAGGTGATAACCCTCTATGTGGGGAGCATTATCTCCACCTGTCCTGTCAGGTCATATCAGTAAAGAAGGAGAAAGACAGTTTGTGTTGGTAAAGTGTTGCAACCTTGAAGTGCATTGAATCATATATCCTTTGAATTTCACAGTGATGGAAACGTTGTTGTATCTCACCCTGCTAATCTCAGGTCAGTTTACTGTGTGTGTGTCCCAGCAAACATGCCCACATTGGGCCGATGTGTTCTTGCTAATCGGCTCCATATCACATCCAAGACATTTGCCCAGTGTTGCCCAGCGTGGCCCAGTGTTGCCCAGTGTTGGCAGCTCATATCTGGTGAGGACAGCCTTCACAGTTCCTGAAATAATTATATCAAATCAAAGTTCATTTGTCACGTGCGCCAAATACAACATGTTTAGACCTTACAGTGAAATGCTTACAGGCTCTAACCAATAGTGCAAAAAAGGTATTAGGTGAAACATAGGTAAGTAAAGAAATAAAAACAACAGTGAAAAGACAGTAACAGAAAATAACAGTAGAGAGGTTATATACTATATACAGTAGAGAGGTGAGGCTATATACAGTAGAGGCTATATACAGTAGAGAGGCTATATACAGTAGCGAGGCTATATACAGTAGAGAGGTTATATACAGTAGAGAGGCTATATACAGTAGAGGCTAGGCTATATACAGTAGAGATATACAGTAGTGAGGTTATATACAGTAGAGAGGCTATATACAGTAGAGGCTATATACAGTAGAGAGGCTATATACAGTAGAGAGGCTATATACAGTAGAGAGGCTATATACAGTAGAGAGGCTATATACAGTAGAGAGGCTATATACAGTAGAGAGGCTATATACAGTAGAGAGGCTATATACAGTAGTGAGGCTATATACAGTAGAGGCTATATACAGTAGAGAGGCTATATACAGTAGAGAGGCTATATACAGTAGAGAGGTTATATACAGTAGAGAGGAGGCTATATACAGTAGTAGGCTAAGGTTATATACAGTAGAGAGGTTATATACAGTAGAGAGGCTTATATACAGTAGAGAGGCTATATACAGTAGAGAGGTTATATACAGTAGAGAGGCTATATACAGTAGAGAGGCTATATACAGTAGAGAGGCTATATACAGTAGAGGCTATATACAGTAGAGGCTATATACAGTAGTGAGGCTATATACTGTAACAAGGCTATATACAGTAGATAGGCTATATACAGTAGAGAGGTTATATACAGTAGAGAGGTTATATACAGTAGAGAGGCTATATACAGTAGTGAGGCTATATACAGTAGAGGCTATATACAGTAGTGAGGCTATATACAGTAGTGAGGCTATATACAGTAGAGGCTATATACAGTAGTGAGGCTATATACTGTAGCAAGGCTATATACAGTAGAGAGGGTATATACAGTAGAGAGGTTATATACAGTAGAGGCTATATACAGTAGAGAGGCTATATACAGTAGTGAGGCTATATACAGTAGTGAGGCTATATACAGTAGAGGCTATATACAGTAGAGAGGCTATATACAGTAGAGAGGCTATATACTGTAGAGAGGCTATATACAGTAGAGAGGCTATATACAGTAGAGAGGCTATATACTGTAGAGAGGCTATATACAGTAGAGAGGCTATATACAGTAGAGAGGCTATATACAGTAGCGCGGTTAAATACAGTAGAGAGGCTATATACATTAGAGAGGTTATATACAGTAGAGAGGCTATATACAGTAGAGAGGCTATATACAGTAGAGAGGCTATATACAGTAGAGAGGCTATATACAGAAGAGAGGCTATATACAGTAGCGAGGCTATATGCAGTAGAGGTTATATACAGTAGAGAAGCAATATACTGTAGAGAGGCTATATACAGTAGAGAGGCTATATACAGTAGAGAGGCTATATACAGTAGCGCGGTTATATACAGTAGTGAGGCTATATACAGTAGAGAGGCTATATACAGTAGAGAGGCTATATACAGTAGAGAGGCTATATACAGTAGCGAGGCTATATACAGTAGAGAGGCTATATACAGTAGAGAGGCTATATACAGTAGCGAGGCTATAACAGTAGCGAGGCTATATTCAGTAGCGAGGCTACATACAGGCAGGTCAGTCGGGCTGATTTAGGTAGTATGTACATGTAGATATTGTTATAGAGACCATGCAAATATGATGAACAGAGAGTAGCCGTAGTGTAAAAGAGGGGTGGGTGGGTGGTGGGTGGAGGGACACAATGCAGATAGCCCTGTTAGCGAATATGCGGGGGCACTGGTTGGCCGGGCCAATTGAGGTAGTATGTACATGAATGTATAGTTAAAGTGACTATGCATATATGATAAAACAGAGAATATAGCAGCAGTGTAAAAGGGGGGTTGGGGGTTGGGGGGGTTGGGGGGCACAATGCAAATAGTCCGGGTAGCCTTTTCATTACTTGTTCAGGAGTCTTATGGCTTGGGGGTAGAAACTATTGAGAAGCCTTTTTGTCCTAGACTTGGCACTCTGGTACCTTTTGCAATGTGATAGTAGAGTGAACAGTTTATGACTGGGGTGGCTGGGGTCTTTGAAAACTTTTAGGGCCTTCCTCGGACACCGCCTGGTGTAGAGGTCCTGGATGGCAGGCAGCTTAGCCCCAGTGATGCTCTGGGCCATACGCACTACCTTCTGTAGTGCCTTGCAGTCGGAGGCCGAGCAGTTGCCATACCAGGCAGTGATGCAACTAGTTAGAATGCTCTCGATGTTGCAGCTGTAGAACCTTTTGAGGATCTGAGTGTTGCTGAGTGGATACTATTGTGTTGCTGTAGTCAATGAATAGCATTCTCACATAAATGTTCCTTTTGTTCAGGTGGGTAAGGGCAGTGTGGAGTGCAATAGAGATTGCATCATCTGTGGATCTGTTTGGGCTGTATGCAAATTGGAGTGGGTCTAGGGTTTCTGGGATAATGGTGTTGATGTGAGCCATTTCCAGCCTTTCAAAGCAATTCATGTCTACAGACGTGCTACAGGTCTGTAGTCATTTAGGCAGGTTGCCTTCATGTTTGTGGGCACAGGGACTATGGTGGTCTGCTTGAAACATGTTGGTATTATAGACTCAATCAGGGACATGTTGAAAATGTCAGTGAAGACACCTGCCAGTTGGTCAGCACATGCCCGGAGCACACATCCTGGTAATCCGTCTAGCAGCGCAGCCTTGTGAATGTTGACCTGTTAAAAGGTCTTTCCTACATCGGCTACGGAGAGCGTGATCACGCAGTCGTCCGGAACAGCTGATGATCTCATGCATGCCTCATTGTTCCTTGCCTCAGAGCGAGCATAGAAGTGATTTAGCTCATCTGGTAGGCTTTAGTCACTGGGCAGCTAGTGGCTGTGCTTCCCTTTGTAGTCTGTAAAAATTTGCAAACCCTGTCACATAAGACGAGCGTCGGAGCCAGTCTAGTACCATTTAATCTTAGACCTGTATTGATGCTTTGCCTGTTTGATGGTTTGTCGCAGGGCATAGCAGGATTTCTTATAAGCTTCCGGGTTAAAGTCCCGCATCTTGAAAGCTGCAGCTCTACCCTTTAGCTCAGTGCAAATGTTGCCTGTAATCCATGGCTTCTGGTTGGGGTATGTACGTACAGTCACTGTGGGAACGACGTCCTCGATGCCCTTATTGATAAAGCCAGTGACTGATGTGGTGTACTCCTCAATGCCATTGGAAGAATCCAAGGGAACATTTTCCAGTCTGTGATAGCAAAACAGTCCTTTAGTTTAGCATCTGCTTCATCTGACCACCTTTTTATAGACCGAGTCACTGGTACATCCTGCTTTAAAATGTGCTTGTAAGCAGGAATCAGGAGTATAGAGTTGTGGTTGGATTTACCAAATGGAGGGCGAGGGAGAGCTTTGTACACGTCTCTGTGTGTGGAGTACAGGTGATCCAGAATTGTTGCACATTTAACATGTTGATAGAAATGAGGTAGAACTGGTTTTAGTTTCCCTGCATTAACGTCTCCGGCCAATAGGAGCGCTGCCTCTGGGTGAGTGGTTTCCTGTTGGCTTTTTTCCTTATACAGCTGACTGAGTGTGGTCTTAATACCAGCATCCTTCTGTGGTGGTAAATAAACAGCCACTAAAAGTGTAGCTGAAAACTCTCGAGGCAAGTGGTGTGGTCTGCAATTCATCACAATATACTCTACTTCAGGCAAGCAAAATCTAGACACTTCCTTAGATTTCGTGCACCAGCTGTTCTTTACAAATATAAACAGACCGCCCCCCTCGTCTTCCCGGAGTGTGCTGTTCTATCTTGCCGGTACAGCGTATATCCTTCTAGCTGAATATCCATATTTCCATTCAGCCACGATTCTCTGAAACATAGGACATTACAGTTTCTGATGTCCCGTTGGTAGGATATTCGTGATCGTACCTCGTCTAATTTATTGTCCAATGGTTGCACGTTGGCGGGCAATATTGACGGTAACATTAGCTTTACCACTTGCCTTCTGCGGATCCGTACGAGGCATACAGCTGTGTCCTCTGTACCTGCGTCTCTTCCTCTTGCAAATAACTTGGATGTTGGCCTTGTCGGGTGTTCGGAGAATGTCCTGTGTGTTCTGCTTGTTGAAGAAAACATCTTTGTCTAATCCGAGGTGAGTGATCGCTGTCCTGAAATCCAGAAGGTATTTGTTTGCTGTAAGATACTGTTGCAGAAACATTATGTACGAAATAAGTTACAAATAACGTGAAAAAAGGTCCTGAGTGTATTGGCCACCTCATGGTAATTTATCAGTTGTTTCTCTTATGTACAGGTATTAATTTAATTGCTAAAGTAATGAATAAACTGTGACATTTATGAGCCCTAATTTCTGTGAGGTGTTTTCACATATGATCCTGTTTAAAGATCTCAGTCCTGTTTAAAGTAACTGATCTCAGTCCTGTTTAAAGTAACTGATCTCAGTCCTGTTTAAAGTAACTGATCTCAGTCCTGTTTAAAGTGAACTGATCTCAGTCCTGTTTAAAGTAACTGATCTCAGTCCTGTTTAAAGTAACTGATCTCAATCCTGTTTAAAGTGAACTGATCTCAGTCCTGTTTAAAGTAACTGATCTCAGTCCTGTTTAAAGTTAACTGATCTCAGTCCTGTTTAAAGTAACTGATCTCAGTCCTGTTTAAAGTGAACTGATCTCAGTCCTGTTTAAAGTAACTGATCTCAGTCCTGTTTAAAGTAACTGATCTCAGTCCTGTTTAAAGTAACTGATCTCAGTCCTGTTTAAAGTAACTGATCTCAGTCCTGTTTAAAGTAACTGATCTCAGTCCTGTTTAAAGTAACTGATCTCAGTCCTGTTTAAAGTGAACTGATCTCAGTCCTGTTTAAAGTGAACTGGGGTAAAAAGAGCAACATAACTCTGTTCTCTTTGTATTCACTCTGCCCCTGGCTCTGAAGGACGACTCAACTCTTTGCAAGTTCTCTTCACCTATTTTGTGGACAGAGTCCACTTTGCTTCACACTTCTATGTTTAGAACAGAATCAAGATCTTTTTCCAACATTCACTCGATGCACCCTGGGTTTTTATAAAGTGCAGGACAAGACATTCAATCAGAATGTGTTACTGGACATCCCGATAAACATTTTACCTTAATGATAAAGACAGCTAGACATAATGTGTAATCAACTCCTCTCTTCAGGACTCTGATACACTGGTATCAGTTAGAACCATGTCCTGCTGACCAGAGCTTTAGTTACATTTTACCTTGATGATAAAGACATCTAGACATAATGTGTAATCAACTCCTCTCTTCAGGACTCTGATACACTGGTATCAGTTAGAACCATGACCTGCTGACCAGAGCTTTAGTTACATTTTACCTTGATGATAAAGACATCTAGACATAATGTGTAATCAACTCCTCTCTTCAGGACTCTGATACACTGGTACCAGTTAGAACCATGTCCTGCTGACCAGAGCTTTAGTTACATTTTGCATAACTTCCTCAAATCAGACAGAGGGGAACTTTCCACATCAACCAGACCCAGGATATTTCCTGGAACACACAATGATGTGACATCAGTAACAAACCTGGTCTCAGATCTGTTTGTGGCCTCTTGCCAACTCTCATGTGTGTTGTGGCTCAGTTTGTAGAGCATGGTGCTTTCAATGCCAGGATTGTTGGTTTGTTTCCCCCAAGGCCGCCAACATGGAAAATGTATGCTTGACTACTTTTGGATGAAAGGTTATATTATATTTTATATTATGGTCTGCAGTTTATTCGGAAAGTATTCAGTCCATTTGACTTTTTCCACATTTTTTTTTAACGTTACAGCCTTATTCTAAAGTTGATTGAATACGTTTTACCCCCCCCCTCATCAATCTACACACAATACCCCACAATGACATTACACTACCCCATAATGACATCACAATACCCCACAATGACATTACACTACCCCATAATGACATCACAATACCCCACAATGACATTACACTACCCCATAATGACATCACAATACCCCACAATGACATTACACTACCCCATAATGACATCACAATACCCCACAATGACAAACTAAAAACAGGTTATAGACATTTTTGTACATGCATTACAAATAAAAATGGAAATATTATATTTACATAAGTATTCAGAAAATGAGGAATTGTGTTGTGTGACATAACTGCACATTTTAAGTTGCATTTTATTGTCCCCAGCACAAGGTGGACCTGTGTAATGATCATGATGTTTAGTCAGCTTCTTGATATGCCACACCTGTCAGGTGGATGGTTTATCTTGGCAAAGGAGAAATGCTCATTAACAGGTTTGTAAATAAATCAAACATTTTTAGAAATATGCTTTTTTTGCGTATGAAGAATTTATAGGATATTTTATTTCAACTCATGAAACATGGGACCAAACACTTTACGTGTTCATATATTTGTTCATATATTTGTCCATATATTTGTTCATATATTTGTTCATATATTTGTTCATATATTTGTCCATATATTTGTTCATATATTTGTTCATATATTTGTTCATATATTTGTCCATATATTTGTTCATATATTTGTCCATATATTTGTTCATATATTTGTTCATATTTTTGTTCATATATTTGTTCATATTTTTGTTCATATATTTGTTCATATAGTTGTTCATATAGTTGTTCATATATTTGTCCATATATTTGTTCATATTTTTGTTCATATATTTGTTCATATAGTTGTTCATATATTTGTTCATATATTTGTTCATATATTTGTTCATATATTTGTTCATATAGTTGTTCATATATTTGTTCATATATTTGTTCATATATTTGTTCATATAGTTGTTCATATATTTGTTCATATATTTGTTCATATATTTGTTCATATTTTTGTTCATATAGTTGTTCATATATTTGTTCATATATTTGTTCATATATTTGTTCATATTTTTGTTCATATAGTTGTTCATATATTTGTTCATATAGTTGTTCATATATTTGTTCATATATTTTTTCATATTTTTGTTCATAGTTATTATCAAGCTAGAAATGACAATGACCATAGGAGTTGCCAGACAGCACAACAGATCTGGGACCTGCAGGCTACATACTGGAACTACCACACAATGGTGGTTGTATTCATTGGACAACCCTTTGAATAACTCTTTCTGGATCCACATTTTATCGCAGCTAGAACCCTTTTGGGTTCTTTGTAGAACCCTCTGTGTAAAGGGTTTTACATTCCAGAGCAATGACAGAGGCGAGAGGGCTGAAAACCCAAGGAGATGGAGTGCAGAGCACCCAATGACAGGAGAGGGAGGTCAGAGTACCCAACTACAGAGGAGAGGGAGGTCAGAGCATCCAATGACAGAGGAGAGGGAGGTCAGAGAACCCAACTACAGAGGAGAGGGAGGTCAGAGAACCCAACTACAGAGGAGAGGGAGGTCAGAGAACCCAACTACAGGGGAGAGGGAGGTCAGAGCACCCAATGACAGAGGAGAGGGAGGTCAGAGCACCCAATGACAGAGGAGAGGGAGGTCAGAGAACCCAACTACAGAGGAGAGGGAGGTCAGAGCACCCAATGACAGAGGAGAGGGAGGTCAGAGCACCCAATGACAGAGGAGAGGGAGGTCAGAGTACCCAATGACAGAGGAGAGGGAGTTCACAGCACCCAATGACAGAGGAGAGGGAGGTCAGAGCACCCAATGACAGAGGAGAGGGAGGTCAGAGTACCCAATTACAGGGGAGAGGGAGGGCAGAGTACCCAATGACAGAGGAGAGGGAGGTCAGAGCACCCAACTACAGAGGAGAGGGAGGACAGAGAACCCAACTACAGGGTAGAGGGAGGTCAGAGCACCCAATGACAGAGGAGAGGGAGGTCAGAGCACCCAATGACAGAGGAGAGGGAGGTCAGAGCACCCAATGAAAGAGGAGAGGGAGGGCAGAGCACCCAATGACAGAGGAGAGGGAGGGCAGAGCACCCAATGACAGAGGAGAGGGAGGGCAGAGCACCCAATGACAGAGGAGAGGGAGGGCAGAGCACCCAATGACAGAGGAGAGGGAGGGCAGAGCACCCAATGAAAGAGGAGAGGGGGGGCAGAGCACCCAATGACAGAGGAGAGGGAGGGCAGAGCACCCAATGACAGGAGAGGGAGGTCAGAGTACCCAACTACAGAGGAGAGGGAGGTCAGAGTACCCAACTACAGAGGAGAGGGAGGTCAGAGTACCCAACTACAGAGGAGAGGGAGGTCAGAGCACCCAATGACAGAGGAGAGGGAGGGCAGAGCACCCAATGACAGGAGAGGGAGGTCAGAGTACCCAACTACAGAGGAGAGGGAGGGCAGAGTACCCAATGACAGGAGAGGGAGGTCAGAGTACCCAACTACAGAGGAGAGGGAGGGCAGAGTACCCAATGACAGAGGAGAGGGAGGGCAGAGAACCCAACTACAGAGGAGAGGGAGGTCAGAGAACCCAACTACAGAGGAGAGGGAGGTCAGAGAACCCAACTACAGAGGAGAGGGAGGTCAGAGAACCCAACTACAGAGGAGAGGGAGGTCAGAGAACCCAACTACAGGGGAGAGGGAGGTCAGAGCACCCAATGACAGAGGAGAGGGAGGTCAGAGCACCCAACTACAGAGGAGAGGGAGGTCAGAGAACCCAACTACAGAGGAGAGGGAGGTCAGAGCACCCAATGACAGAGGAGAGGGAGGTCAGAGCACCCAATGACAGAGGAGAGGGAGGTCAGAGTACCCAATGACAGAGGAGAGGGAGGTCAGAGCACCCAATGACAGAGGAGAGGGAGGTCAGAGCACCAAATGACAGAAGAGAGGGAGGTCAGAGTACCCAATGACAGAGGAGAGGGAGGTCAGAGCATCCAATGACAGAGGAGAGGGAGGTCAGAGAACCCAACTACCGAGGAGAGGGAGGTCAGAGAACCCAACTACAGGGGAGAGGGAGGTCAGAGGACCCAATGACAGAGGAGAGGGAGGTCAGAAGACTCAATGTCAGAGGAGAGGGAGGTCAGAGAACCCAACTACAGAGGAGAGGGAGGTCAGAGAACCCAATGACAGAGGAGAGGGAGGTCAGAGCACCCAACTACAGAGGAGAGGGAGGGCAGAGTACCCAATGACAGAGGAGAGGGAGGTCAGAGCACCCAACTACAGAGGAGAGGGAGGTCAGAGAACCCAACTACAGGGTAGAGGGAGGTCAGAGCACCCAATGACAGAGGAGAGGGAGGTCAGAGCACCCAATGACAGAGGAGAGGGAGGTCAGAGCACCCAATGACAGAGGAGAGGGAGGTCAGAGCACCCAATGACAGGAGAGGGAGGTCAGAGTACCCAACTACAGAGGAGAGGGAGGGCAGAGTACCCAATGACAGGAGAGGGAGGTCAGAGTACCCAACTACAGAGGAGAGGGAGGGCAGAGTACCCAATGACAGGAGAGGGAGGTCAGAGTACCCAACTACAGAGGAGAGGGAGGGCAGAGTACCCAATGACAGGAGAGGGAGGTCAGAGTACCCAACTACAGAGGAGAGGGAGGGCAGAGTACCCAATGACAGGAGAGGGAGGTCAGAGTACCCAACTACAGAGGAGAGGGAGGTCAGAGTACCCAATGACAGGAGAGGGAGGTCAGAGAACCCAACTACAGAGGAGAGGGAGGGCAGAGTACCCAATGACAGAGGAGAGGGAGGTCAGAGCATCCAATGACAGAGGAGAGGGAGGTCAGAGAACCCAACTACAGAGGAGAGGGAGGTCAGAGAACCCAACTACAGGGGAGAGGGAGGTCAGAGCACCCAATGACAGAGGAGAGGGAGTTCACAGCACCCAATGACAGAGGAGAGGGAGGTCAGAGCACCCAATGACAGAGGAGAGGGAGGTCAGAGTACCCAACTACAGGGGAGAGGGAGGGCAGAGTACCCAATGACAGAGGAGAGGGAGGTCAGAGCACCCAACTACAGAGGAGAGGGAGGACAGAGAACCCAACTACAGGGTAGAGGGAGGTCAGAGCACCCAATGACAGAGGAGAGGGAGGTCAGAGCACCCAATGACAGAGGAGAGGGAGGTCAGAGCACCCAATGAAAGAGGAGAGGGAGGGCAGAGCACCCAATGACAGAGGAGAGGGAGGGCAGAGCACCCAATGACAGAGGAGAGGGAGGGCAGAGCACCCAATGACAGAGGAGAGGGAGGGCAGAGCACCCAATGAAAGAGGAGAGGGGGGGCAGAGCACCCAATGACAGAGGAGAGGGAGGGCAGAGCACCCAATGACAGGAGAGGGAGGTCAGAGTACCCAACTACAGAGGAGAGGGAGGTCAGAGTACCCAACTACAGAGGAGAGGGAGGTCAGAGTACCCAACTACAGAGGAGAGGGAGGTCAGAGCACCCAATGACAGAGGAGAGGGAGGGCAGAGCACCCAATGACAGGAGAGGGAGGTCAGAGTACCCAACTACAGAGGAGAGGGAGGGCAGAGTACCCAATGACAGGAGAGGGAGGTCAGAGTACCCAACTACAGAGGAGAGGGAGGGCAGAGTACCCAATGACAGAGGAGAGGGAGGGCAGAGAACCCAACTACAGAGGAGAGGGAGGTCAGAGAACCCAACTACAGAGGAGAGGGAGGTCAGAGAACCCAACTACAGAGGAGAGGGGGGTCAGAGAACCCAACTACAGAGGAGAGGGAGGTCAGAGAACCCAACTACAGGGGAGAGGGAGGTCAGAGCACCCAATGACAGAGGAGAGGGAGGTCAGAGCACCCAACTACAGAGGAGAGGGAGGTCAGAGAACCCAACTACAGAGGAGAGGGAGGTCAGAGCACCCAACTACAGGGGAGAGGGAGGGCAGAGTACCCAATGACAGAGGAGAGGGAGGTCAGAGCACCCAACTACAGAGGAGAGGGAGGACAGAGAACCCAACTACAGGGTAGAGGGAGGTCAGAGCACCCAATGACAGAGGAGAGGGAGGTCAGAGCACCCAATGACAGAGGAGAGGGAGGTCAGAGCACCCAATGAAAGAGGAGAGGGAGGGCAGAGCACCCAATGACAGAGGAGAGGGAGGTCAGAGCACCCAATGACAGAGGAGAGGGAGGGCAGAGCACCCAATGACAGAGGAGAGGGAGGGCAGAGCACCCAATGAAAGAGGAGAGGGGGGGCAGAGCACCCAATGACAGAGGAGAGGGAGGGCAGAGCACCCAATGACAGGAGAGGGAGGTCAGAGTACCCAACTACAGAGGAGAGGGAGGTCAGAGTACCCAACTACAGAGGAGAGGGAGGTCAGAGTACCCAACTACAGAGGAGAGGGAGGTCAGAGCACCCAATGACAGAGGAGAGGGAGGGCAGAGCACCCAATGACAAGAGAGGGAGGTCAGAGTACCCAACTACAGAGGAGAGGGAGGGCAGAGTACCCAATGACAGGAGAGGGAGGTCAGAGTACCCAACTACAGAGGAGAGGGAGGGCAGAGTACCCAATGACAGAGGAGAGGGAGGGCAGAGAACCCAACTACAGAGGAGAGGGAGGTCAGAGAACCCAACTACAGAGGAGAGGGAGGTCAGAGAACCCAACTACAGAGGAGAGGGGGGTCAGAGAACCCAACTACAGAGGAGAGGGATGTCAGAGAACCCAACTACAGGGGAGAGGGAGGTCAGAGCACCCAATGACAGAGGAGAGGGAGGTCAGAGCACCCAACTACAGAGGAGAGGGAGGTCAGAGAACCCAACTACAGAGGAGAGGGAGGTCAGAGCACCCAATGACAGAGGAGAGGGAGGTCAGAGCACCCAATGACAGAGGAGAGGGAGGTCAGAGTACCCAATGACAGAGGAGAGGGAGGTCAGAGCACCCAATGACAGAGGAGAGGGAGGTCAGAGCACCCAATGACAGAGGAGAGGGAGGTCAGAGCACCAAATGACAGAGGAGAGGGAGGTCAGAGTACCCAATGACAGAGGAGAGGGAGGTCAGAGCATCCAATGACAGAGGAGAGGGAGGTCAGAGAACCCAACTACCGAGGAGAGGGAGGACAGAGAACCCAATGAAAGAGGAGAGGGAGGGCAGAGCACCCAATGACAGAGGAGAGGGAGAGGGAGGGCAGAGTACCCAATGACAGAGGAGAGGGAGGTCAGAGCACCCAACTGACAGAGGAGAGGGAGGAGGTCAGAGCACCCAATGACAGGGTAGAGGGAGGTCAGAGCACCCAATGACAGAGGAGAGGGAGGTCAGAGCACCCAATGACAGAGGAGAGGGAGGTCAGAGCACCCAATGAAAGAGGAGAGGGAGGGCAGAGCACCCAATGACAGAGGAGAGGGAGGGCAGAGCACCCAATGACAGAGGAGAGGGAGGGCAGAGCACCCAATGACAGAGGAGAGGGAGGGCAGAGCACCCAATGAAAGAGGGAGGGGGGGCAGAGCACCCAATGACAGAGGAGAGGGAGGGCAGAGCACCCAATGACAGGAGAGGGAGGTCAGAGTACCCAACTACAGAGGAGAGGGAGGTCAGAGTACCCAACTACAGAGGAGAGGGAGGTCAGAGTACCCAACTACAGAGGAGAGGGAGGTCAGAGTACCCAACTACAGAGGAGAGGGAGGTCAGAGCACCCAATGACAGAGGAGAGGGAGGGCAGAGCACCCAATGACAGGAGAGGGAGGTCAGAGTACCCAACTACAGAGGAGAGGGAGGGCAGAGTACCCAATGACAGGAGAGGGAGGTCAGAGTACCCAACTACAGAGGAGAGGGAGGGCAGAGAACCCAACTACAGAGGAGAGGGAGGTCAGAGAACCCAACTACAGAGGAGAGGGAGGTCAGAGAACCCAACTACAGAGGAGAGGGAGGTCAGAGAACCCAACTACAGAGGAGAGGGAGGTCAGAGAACCCAACTACAGGGGAGAGGGAGGTCAGAGCACCCAATGACAGAGGAGAGGGAGGTCAGAGCACCCAACTACAGAGGAGAGGGAGGTCAGAGAACCCAACTACAGAGGAGAGGGAGGTCAGAGCACCCAATGACAGAGGAGAGGGAGGTCAGAGCACCCAATGACAGAGGAGAGGGAGGTCAGAGTACCCAATGACAGAGGAGAGGGAGGTCAGAGCACCCAATGACAGAGGAGAGGGAGGTCAGAGCACCAAATGACAGAGGAGAGGGAGGTCAGAGTACCCAATGACAGAGGAGAGGGAGGTCAGAGCATCCAATGACAGAGGAGAGGGAGGTCAGAGAACCCAACTACCGAGGAGAGGGAGGTCAGAGAACCCAACTACAGGGGAGAGGGAGGTCAGAGCACCCAATGACAGAGGAGAGGGAGGTCAGAGCACCCAATAACAGAGGAGAGGGAGGTCAGAGCACCCAATGACAGAGGAGAGGGAGGTCAGAGCACCCAACTACAGAGGAGAGGGAGGGCAGAGTACCCAATGACAGAGGAGAGGGAGGTCAGAGCACCCAACTACAGAGGAGAGGGAGGTCAGAGAACCCAACTACAGGGTAGAGGGAGGTCAGAGCACCCAATGACAGAGGAGAGGGAGGTCAGAGTACCCAACTACAGAGGAGAGGGAGGGCAGAGCACCCAATGACAGAGGAGAGGGAGGTCAGAGCACCCAATGACAGAGGAGAGGGAGGTCAGAGAACCCAACTACAGAGGAGAGGGAGGGCAGAGTACCCAATGACAGAGGAGAGGGAGGTCAGAGCACCCAATGACAGAGGAGAGGGAGGTCAGAGAACCCAACTACAGAGGAGAGGGAGGTCAGAGAACCCAACTACAGGGGAGAGGGAGGTCAGAGCACCCAATGACAGAGGAGAGGGAGGTCAGAGCACCCAATGACAGAGGAGAGGGAGGTCAGAGCACCCAATGACAGAGGAGAGGGAGGTCAGAGCACCCAATGACAGAGGAGAGGGAGGTCAGAGTACCTAATGACAGAGGAGAGGGAGGTCAGAGCACCCAATGACAGAGGAGAGGGAGGTCAGAGCACCAAATGACAGAGGAGAGGGAGGTCAGAGCACCCAATGACAGAGGAGAGGGAGGTCAGAGTACCCAACTACAGAGGAGAGGGAGGGCAGAGCACCCAATGACAGAGGAGAGGGAGGGCAGAGCACCCAATGACAGAGGAGAGGGAGGGCAGAGCACCCAATGACAGAGGAGAGGGAGGTCAGAGCACCCAATGACAGAGGAGAGGGAGGTCAGAGCACCCAATGACAGAAGAGAGTGAGGGCAGAGCACCCAATGACAGAGGAGAGGGAGGGCAGAGTACCCAATGACAGGAGAGGGAGGTCAGAGTACCCAACTACAGAGGAGAGGGAGGGCAGAGTACCCAATGACAGAGGAGAGGGAGGTCAGAGCATCCAATGACAGAGGAGAGGGAGGTCAGAGAACCCAACTACAGGGGAGAGGGAGGTCAGAGCACCCAATGACAGAGGAGAGGGAGGTCAGAGAACCCAACTACAGAGGAGAGGGAGGTCAGAGAACCCAACTACAGAGGAGAGGGAGGGCAGAGTACCCAATGACAGAGGAGAGGGAGGTCAGAGCACCCAACTACAGAGGAGAGGGAGGTCAGAGAACCCAACTACAGGGTAGAGGGAGGTCAGAGCACCCAATGACAGAGGAGAGGGAGGTCAGAGCACCCAATGACAGAGGAGAGGGAGGTCAGAGCACCCAATGACAGAGGAGAGGGAGGTCAGAGCACCCAATGACAGAGGAGAGGGAGGGCAGAGCACCCAATGACAGGAGAGGGAGGTCAGAGTACCCAATGACAGAGGAGAGGGAGGGCAGAGCACCCAATGACAGAGGAGAGGGAGTTCACAGCACCCAATGACAGAGGAGAGGGAGGTCAGAGCACCCAATGACAGGAGAGGGAGGTCAGAGTACCCAACTACAGAGGAGAGGGAGGGCAGAGTACCCAATGACAGGAGAGGGAGGTCAGAGCACCCAATGACAGAGGAGAGGGAGGTCAGAGCACCTAATGACAGAGGAGAGGGAGGTCAGAGAACCCAACTACAGAGGAGAGGGAGGTCAGAGAACCCAACTACAGAGGAGAGGGAGGTCAGAGAACCCAACTACAGAGGAGAGGGAGGTCAGAGAACCCAACTACAGGGGAGAGGGAGGTCAGAGCACCCAATGACAGAGGAGAGGGAGGTCAGGTCAGAGGAGAGGGAGGTCACCCAAATACAGAGGAGAGGAGAGGGAGGTCAGAGCACCCAATGACAGAGGAGAGGGAGGTCAGAGCACCCAATGACAGAAGAGAGTGAGGGCAGAGCACCCAACTACAGAGGAGAGGGAGGTCAGAGCACCCAACTACAGAGGAGAGGGAGGTCAGAGAACCCAACTACAGAGGAGAGGGAGGTCAGAGCATCCAATGACAGTGGAGAGGGAGGTCAGAGAACCCAATGACAGAGGAGAGGGAGGTCAGAGCACCCAATGACAGAGGAGAGGGAGGGCAGAGCACCCAATGACAGAGGAGAGGGAGGGCAGAGCACCCAATGACAGAGGAGAGGGAGGGCAGAGCACCCAATGACAGAGGAGAGGGAGGGCAGAGCACCCAATGACAGAGGAGAGGGAGGGCAGAGCACCCAATGACAGAGGAGAGGGAGGGCAGAGCACCCAATGACAGAGGAGAGGGAGGGCAGAGCACCCAATGACAGGGAGAGGGAGGGCAGAGGAGATGTAGTGCAGAGCACCCAATGACAGAGGAGGGGGAGGGCAGAGGAGATGGAGTGCAGAGCACCCAATGACAGAGGAGGGGGAGGGCAGAGGAGATGTAGTGCAGAGCACCCAATGACAGAGGAGAGGGAGGGCAGAAACATTATGTACAAAGTAATAAAAAAAGGTCCTGAGTATATTGACCACCTCATGGTAATTTATCAGTTGTTTCTCTTATTAATGTAATTGATAAGTAATGAATCAATTGTAATATTTATGAGCCATAATTTCTGTAAAGTGTTTTCACATATGGTCCCGTTAAAAATAACGGATCTCAGTCCTGTTTAAAGTGAACTGTGGTAAAAAAAGAGCAACATAACTCTGTTCTCGTTGTATTCACTCTGCCCCTGGCTCTGAAGGACGACTCAACTCTTTGTTAGTTCTCTTCACCTATTTTGTGGATAGAGTCCACTTTGCTTCACACTTCTATGTTTAGAAAGGAATCAAGATCTTTTTCCAACATTCACTCAATGCACCCTGGGATTTTACAAAGTGCAGGACAAGCCATTCAATCAGAATGTGTTATCAGACAGCTAGATAAACATCCTTACATTCTGGAAGATAATAGATATAGACATAATTATAATCAGAAGATAATATTAACATGCACTGTACATTGCATTGCTAACAGAAATAATAGCAATAGAATAACTGCAGAATAAATAATGATTTATTTGAAAATTGTACACCCAAGGTAGTCTACCGCCCCTCAACGATCCCTCACCAACCCAACAAATGCACATTGAACACCCACGCAGGACAAGTGTGGTCATGTATGCTGTGTGTTTATGGATGCACCATGCTCTACAAACTGTGTTAATGGATGCAGCATGCTCTACAAACTGTGTTTATGGATGCAGCATGCTCTACAAACTGTGTTAATGGATGCACCATGCTCTACAAACTGTGTTAATGGATGTGTGTGTGTGTGTGTGTGTGTACTGCATGTGAACAAATCCATAGATAATATGGTCGGGGTTGAGAAGGCGATGGAGAAAATGTACCTCATGAATCATTTTTCTGTTCACAGGATTCTACACACCTTCCTCATGTCTTCATCAGTATCACCTCATTACCAACAATATGAACTGGACTGATGCCCAGAGTTACTGCAGAGCACATTACACTGATCTGGCCACAGTAGATGACATGGAGGACCTGAACAGGCTGATGACCAGTGTCAGTAGTTATAATTCCTGGTTATGGATCGGACTGAAGAAGGGAGACTCCATGAAGTGGAACTGGTCTCTGGCAGACAGATGTTTCTACAGCGAGGGGGAGACTGAGTTCAGAAACTGGGACACTGGGACACCCCAAAATGGCAACTGTGTTTTTATGAGTACATCTGGGCTGTGGAACAACGCCTCCTGTGATGACCAGCATCACTTCATCTGTTATGATGGTGAGTGTTTACATACTAATGATGAAGCCTGTTCTAAGTGCTGGGGCTGCCATTGAGATGAAACATAGACTCATGAGAGCTTTAAGTTGTTAATCAGTTATTGATCTGTTATCAAATCAATCAGAACATTTACTATAGATGATCATTAGATGATGTTTTACTGGATATTTGTATTGATTATTACATTTGACTTTTGCAGGAAAACAAGACACCAACCTAACATACGTCTTAATTCAGGAGAACAAGACCTGGATAGATGCTCAGAGTTACTGCAGACAGTATCACACAGACCTGGTCAGTGTGAGGAACCAGACTGAGAACACAGAGATAGAGAAGAAGATATCACTTTCCTGTGTGGATCGGTCTGTTTCTAGACTCCTGGAGATGGTCAGACCAGAGTGACTCCTCATTCAGAAACTGGAGGACAGGATGGCCTTCAACAGATCAGAGATACAACTGCACTCTGGTGCATTCTAATCCTTCTGATTATACTAAATGGATAAATGAACCCTGTGGCGTCAACTATCCTTTCATCTGCTATGGTAAGTTACCATATTACCCACCTGATCTACCTGATATAATGATGACAAGAGAATTCTAATTCCCCCATGATTCACTACTGTCATTGTGGGATTGAATTATCTTGTAGGTCCAGCTGTGGAGACCCCTGAGAAGCCCCAACTGAAGAGACATGTGGTGAGAATAAAGATGACCCCAAAGGATCAAAATCTGAACCTCAGTGATCCTGCTGTTCAGGATTCCATCTTACAACAGGTGAGTTTCATCCTGATCATGAAGAACCAACTCAGCAATGATACCAACTGTACAGACCTCTTCTCTGGTCTGGGTCCTAGTCTGTTGTGGATGACCTCCTCTCTGGTCTGGGTCCTAGTCTGTTGTGGATGACCTCCTCTCTGGTCTGGGTCCTAGTCTGTTGTGGATGACCTACTCTCTGGTCTGGGTCCTAGTCTGTTGTTGGATGACCTCCTCTCTGGTCTGGGTCCTAGTCTGTTGTAGATGACCTCCTCTCTGGTCTGGGTCCTAGTCTGTTGTAGATTACCTCCTCTCTGGTCTAGTCTGTGTGGATGACCTCCTCTCTGGTCTGGGTCCTAGTCTGTTGTGTGGTCTGACCTCCTCTCTGGTCTGGGTCCTAGTCTGTTGTGGATGACCTCCTCTCTGGTCCTGTCTGTTGTAGATTACCTCCTCTCTGGTGTGGGTCCTAGTCTGTTGTAGATGACTGTCTGGTCTGTGGATCTGGGTCCTAGTCTGTTGTAGATTACCTCCTCTCTGGTCTGGGTCCTAGTCTGTTGTGATGACCTCCTCTCTGGTCTGGGATCTAGTCTGTTGTGATTGACCTCCTCTGGTCTGGTCTGGGATCCACCTCTCTGTCTGTCTAGTCTGTTGGATGGTCTGGGTCCTAGTCTCTTGTAGATGACCTCTCTGGTCTGGGTCTGTTGTGGATGACTCCACTATGTCTGTTTGTGGAATGACCTCCTATCCTGGCTGTGACCCTGCTCTCAAAGGGTGTCTCAGAGACAGTTGGATATCCAAAAACACATGACTAATTCACACATGTAATATTAAATCAAATCTTATTTTTCTGAAACACATGGACAAAGATGTTATTTCCTCACAAGTCAAATATTGGAGTGGAACGTCTCAGTATAGCAGGAAGGATTGGTAGTTGAGATGCTTCAGAATGACTAATAAAAGTGAAATATCTGTGTGTGTCTTTGTGTTTCTCCAGATAAGGAACAAGCTGAAGGAGCAGGGGTTACCTGCAGACACCAAAGTGACATGGAAAAAGCAGCCTGATGGGAAGGTCTTCCACAAGGAGGAAGAGGGGTCTCCCAAGAAAGAAGAGCAGGAGAAGAAGATGAAGAGGATGATGACAAAGAGAGAACTCTAATTATCTTAAATGTTCTCCTAACTTTTCTCTTTTTTTAAATTTAGATTAATTATCTGTACTGGGATGTATTTTCTATTTATCATGAGATGTTTTTATTGATAATTTTCTTGACTTGGTTGTTTTATTACAGGGTTTGTTCTCAAGACAGACGATTTCACACATCATGTCTGTAAATGAGTTATTTGTAGTTATGTTGATATTCAGGGCTGAGAAAAGTATTTGTCTCCTTTCTAATTTTCTCAACTTTTACAGATTTAAGATGAAGAATGTTATCAGATCTTCAAAGAAAACAGAATATTAGATGAAGGGAACCTGAGCGAACAAATAACACAACAATTACATACTTATGTCATTTATTTCATAACACAGTTATGTAACACCCAATGTTCATGTGTTAAAAAGTAAACTCAGGGACATTTGTGGGTTTTCAATCATGAACTGCTCATTTCAAGTCCTGCCACAACATCTCAGTTGGGATGATTAGGTCTGGACATTGACGAGGTCATTCCAAAACTTCAAATGTGTTGCTTTTAAACATTTTCATGTTGACTTGATTGTGTGTTTTGGATCATTGTCTTGCTGATACTTGATACTGAGCAGATCTCATGGTTCCTTCTACTAACGTTTTGGACTGGATGGGTCCCATTGTGTTTTTTGAAAACCAAACACTTCATTCCACAGTAAAACACTTCATATCAATCGTCAAGCATGGTGGTGGTAGTGTGATGGTTTGAGGATGCTTTGCTGAGTTACAGCAGTTCTGCGTGGAAGAGTGGGACAAAATTCCTCCACAGCAATGTGAGAGACTGATCAACAACTACAGGAAGTGTTTGGTTGTAGTCATTAGAGCTAAAGGTGGAACAACCAATTATTGAGTGTAAAGGAACAATTACTTTTTCACACAGGGGAATTGGGTGTTGCATAACTTTGTTAATTAAATAGACAAAATAAGTATAAATATGTTTTGTTATTTTGCAAACTCAGGTTCACTTTATCTAATTTTAGGTTTTGGTTGAAGATCTAATAACATTCGAATAACATTTTTGCAAAAATAGAGAATATCAGAAAGGGGACAAATACTTTTTCACAGCACTGTGAGTATCAATGTGTTTTTCTAATTGGAATGTAACTTTCTTTAATTGAAATGTATTTAGACCACAGTTTACATACTGCATAGCCAATGTAGTCTCAGCATGTTTTTATTGGTTAATGAAGATGTATTTTCTGATGATCAAGTAAATACCTGTTGCAGATTGACAGTATCGGTCTAGAATTGTGATTCTTCAAGTTTCAACATAATATTATTTTAATGTTTATTTGACATATTTTACCTTGATGATAAAGACATCTAGACATAATGTTTAATCAACTCCTCTCTTCAGGACTCTGATACACTGGTACCAGTTAGAACCATGTCCTGCTGACCAGAGCTTTAGTTACATTTTGCATAACTTCCTCAAACCAGACAGAGGCGAACTTTCCACATCAAGCCAGACCCAGGACACTTCCTGGAACACACAATGATGTGACATCCTTAATGAACCTGGTCCCAGATCTGTTTGTGGCCTCTTACCAACTCTGATGGTGGGTTGTGGTGCTGTGTGGTTTCAGTTGGTAGATTATGGTGCTTTCAACGCCAGGATTGTTTTTTTGATTCCCACAAACTGCCACCCATATGCAAAATGTATGCATGTCCTCTGTGTCACTTTTAGATAAAAGACATACAATGGCATATGTTATATTTTATATTATGGTATTTTATATTATGGTCATTATGACTCTAAACATGACAATGACCATAAGAGTTGCCAGAAAGGACTCCAGATCTGGGACCTGCAAGCTACATACTGTAACTACCACACCATACCACAATTAGCTTAGGTGTGCTGATCTTGGATCAGTTTTGCCTTTCAGATCATAATGAATTAAATGACATGGACATGGGGGATCCTACATTCAGAAAAAAGGGTTCCAAACGGGTATTATGGCTTTCCCCAAAGGAGAACCCTGTAGAAAGGGTTTTACATGGAACCCAAAAGGGTTCTACCACGTGAAAAAAGTGTTCTACCTGGAACCAGAAAGGGTTCTTCAAAGGGTTCTCCTATGGGGACAGCCAAAGAACCCTTTTAGATTCTAGGGGTGTAGATCAGCGCTCCTACTCTGAGTTGCCTTATGAATACGTGTCCATGAGCTCCTAGAATTACCTCCTTACCGCCATGGGAATGAAGTCCTTTCACTCAGAGGCCTGACCATGCACTCTGGTCTCTAAATGGAAAGCCTGCAGCTCTCCCATTGGTCAATGGGCCACTGTGGACTGAGCATTCCACTCGGTATGAGTTTGAGATGCTTAGTGACTAACTGCACCACCACCGCCACCACCACCACCACCACCACCACCACCACCACCACACCACCATCACATACACTCACTCACCCTTTTGCTTAGGTAAAGCTAGGGGCCGTATCTAGGGGCCTTATCTAGGGCCCAAATCTAGTATCTCGTGGCCGTATGTAGTGGCTCTATTGTTGGGGAATAATCAGAATTGGTTGGTAACATAGGTAAGATGTTTTATATTCATCATATGTTTGTAAGTTACTTCTCATCAAGAATGTTATTTTTGTATAATACTGTGGCGGGGTTGCAGTTATCTGTTCTATGTCAAGACTAAGTTGCATGGGCCACAGAGAGGGGAGAGGTCAAGGTATCATCATGTGTAAACATATCTTTTGCTCCACTGTGTCTGTGTGCCAGTCACTCCCTACTTTTCCCATCGGGTAGAGGAGGATGGCAGTGTCTGGAATCATTCTATCCTCTCCGTGAGCTTGTCCAGGATTGGTTGTATTTAGAGTTGGTTGTATCTAAATGACAATTTGATATATGCCTGTTGATATGGAGGATTGGTTTATGGTTCTGGGGTTTGAGTAAGGAGACAAAGCTATTGACTATTTGTGTTCTTTACTATTAAAGGATCTCAGTTGCAATGTAGGGGGGCTCTCAGAGAATTCATGGATAGACACTGAATTGCCTGAGAGTCACAGGGTTGTGATGGAGCTCATATAATTAAAGATGGACTTTGATAACTAACTCTGACTTGTGTGTGGTTTGCGCTCATGATTTGGTAAATAGAGGAAATTTCCACGACACTATACAGGGGCCGTATCTAGGGGCCTAACTCATTATTGTATATTTACTACTCCTGATGTGACCTGGAACACAGACTCTTGAGTTCTTGTAGAAATGTCATTTCGGAAAGTCCAAAGGTGTGTACCCGTACTCAGTGGTTAATAAGTAATGATCATCATCTCTGCCTTTAGAACAGCTTCAGTTCGTCGGGGTATGGACTCTACAAGGTGTCGAACACTTTCCTAATATTGAGTTGCAACCCATTCTGCCCTCAGAACAGCTTCAGTTCGTCGGGGTATGGACTCTACAAGGTGTCGAACACTTTCCTAATATTGAGTTGCAACCCATTCTGCCCTCAGAACAGCTTCAGTTCGTCGGGGTATGGACTCTACAAGGTGTCGAAGCGTTCCACAGGGATGATGGGCCATGTTGACTCCAATGCGTCCCACATTTCTGTCAAGTTGGCTGGATGTCTTGATACAAGCGTGAAAAACCCGGCAGTGTTGCAGTTCTTGACACAAACTGGTGCGCCTTGCACCTACTACTATACCCCGTTGAAAGGCCCTTACATCTTTTGTGTTGCCTATCTACCTTCTGAATGGCACACATACACAATCCATGTCTTAAACCTGTCTCCTCCCCTTCATCTACACTGATTGAAGTGGATTTAATAAGGGATTATAGATTTCACCTGGATTCACCTGGTCTATGTCATGGAAAGAGCAGGTGTCCCTAATGTTTTATACACTCACACGATTCACAATTTCTTCTCAAATAAACACTTTGGATGTTCACGTGTGTTTTAGCTTTATATACAAATGCGCAGGACCAAGACATAAACATCTTAATTGAAATGTATATTTCTCATTTGAAAGTGAAACAACTGTTAGAGGCAAGTGATTGTCGTTTATGTGTAATTTATGTCACCTGTGATAAGTTGCAGGTCGCTACAGCGTAAAAAGTTGCCATTCAACCAAATTTTGAAATTTGAAAACAGGACATTCTGCTCCATTGTAAAGTGCAAGGGTGTCAATATATCAGAGCGCAACTGTTATGGCATAACACCATTGTTAGCCATGACAATTGAAAGCCGTGATTCCCCCCCCAAAAAAACATTGAGATGTCATGTTTGGCACAATGAAAATGTACTGGTTATTGCTGTTGAAGACTTGTTCTTGAACTAAAAAACAACAACCTGGTAACACTTTCTATGGAACCCCTATTCATAACGCTAAATATAATCGTGACATAGTGCTGTAAAGTGATGAAACGCCTATGACAGACAGACGTCATACACCCACAAGCTGTCGCTAAAGCTCTGAATGTATTGACAGATTGTGGGATCCACTCTAGCCGCTACGTATCCATTTACAATGTTAATCCAAACATTTTATGTTCAACTTCTATGACCAGCTTACTAGCTAGCTAACTCTTGAGTCAAGTTGAGAATAAAGGTTTGGATGAATATTGTATGTACACATACATAGCTAGCTCACCATCACAGGAGAATCAAATGGTATTTTGAGACCTGTAATTATGAAGCACTATGTTGCTGTACATTGTAAGTGATTATGATTATACTTATAATGCATTAGGAATACTGGAATGTAATATTTACATTTACATTTACATTTAAGTCATTTAGCAGACGCTCTTATCCAGAGCGACTTACAAATTGGTGCTTTCACCTTATGACATCCAGTGGAACAGCCACTTTACAATAGTGCATCTAGGTCTTTTAAGGGGGGGGGGGTGAGAAGGATTACTTTATCCTATCCTAGGTATTCCTTAAAGAGGTGGGGTTTCAGGTGTCTCCGGAAGGTGGTGATTGACTCCACATACTCGTTATGAGTATGTGTATAACGCATGATGAATATCGGCTTCACAGAAAGTTTTACAGAGTATCTCTGTGTTGTCACCCATATGCTCTCTGTCTCATTCCAGTACACTGACCAAGGCAGATCATCGTGTTAAAACACAGTTCACATCCAGGTATCCCGTTGCGTTCCGTTTCCACGCTCTCTCTTTTTGCATCCAATACATCTTCTCTCCATTATTATTTTTCACAGCCTGCATCTGTTTAACCTGTCTCTCTGTCCCTGAGTGTTCAAATAAATAGAGAGAGAGAGAGAGAGAGAGAGAGGAGAGAGAGAGAGAGAGAGAGAGAGAGAGAGAGAGAGAGAGAGAGAGAGAGAGAGAGAGAGAGAGAGAGAGAGAGAGAGAGAGAGAGAGAGAGAGAGTGAGAGAGAGGAAGAGGATGAGCGAGAGAGAGAGGGAGAGAGGGAGAGAGGAAGAGGATGAGCGAGAGAGAGAGAGGAGAGAGGAAGAGGATGAGAGGAGAGAGGATGAGCGAGAGAGAGAGAGAGAGAGAGAGAGAGAGAGAGAGAGAGAGAGAGAGAGAGAGAGAGAGAGAGAGAGAGAGAGAGAGAGAGAGAGAGGAGAGCGAGAGAGAGAGAGAGAGGAAGAGGATGAGCGAGAGAGAGAGGGAGAGAGAGGGAGAGAGGAAGAGGATGAGCGAGAGAGAGAGAGAGGGAGAGAGAGAGAGGAGAGTGAGAGAGAGAGAGAGAGAGAGAGAGTGAGAGAGAGGAAGAGGATGAGCGAGAGAGAGGGAGAGAGAGGGAGAGAGAGAGGGAGAGGGAGAGATTAAGAGAGAGAGACCGAGATACAGGATGGGAGACAGAGAAAGGAAAGATAGGGGAAGAGAGAGAGAAATAGGCAGAAACAGAGAGAGACAGAGTGAGAGGAAGAGAGAGACAGAGACACAGATTGCAAAAGGCCATTGTTAGAGTCATTCTGCATTTTGGGGCAGGAATTGCGCGACCTGCCGCTGACCGATAGGAGCTCTTTCAAGCAAATAAATAAACGGAAAATAAATAGATAACCGTAGTTTTTAAATTAAAACAATCAATCAAAGAAATAATGTGAGGGAGAGAGTGAGGGAGAGAGAGATGGAAACTGGGTGAGTGCAGAATGTCCCCATTATGATGGTGACAGCGGTATTATTTCTGTCTGGGGGAAATACGGAGGCATAGCTCAGCCATGTTTGTGTGTGTGTGTGTGAGGATATATGTATGTGTGTGAGAGAGAGGGGTGGTGGTTGAATATGAATGTAGCCTACTCAGATCGAGCCTAACCATTATCCCCCAGACCACCAAGTCCAATGAACACAACATACTTGGATTCAAAAAGTATTTGTTCTCTTTTCAAATACTTTGTCGGTTTGATGGAGCCTAATTTTAGTGCTCAGATGGGAGGGGTTTGCACTTTTGGGATTATTCCCTTGCACGAGGCAGGCAAAGTCAAACACTCGCCGCTAAAGCAACGAAAACAAATACTACACAACGGATGGAACACAAGATCCAAAAGGGCAATTGATTTTACCCATGCACTGAATGTAGTTATACACCTGTACTAAAGTTTAGAACATCATAAACAACATTTGGCCTATTGTATTGACTTATTTGTAGTGTTCTACCATATGTCTACTACATAGACTATATATCAGTTCTATATCTATGGTATACTACATAGACTATATATCAGTTCTATATCTATGGTATACTACATAGACTATATATCAGTACTATATCTATGTTATACTACATAGACTATTTATGAGTTCTATATCTATGTTATACTACATATACTATATATCAGTTCTATATCTATGGTATACTACATAGACTATATATCAGTTCTATATCTATGGTATACTACATAGACTATATATCAGTTCTATATCTATGGTATACTACATAGACTCAATATCAGTTCTATATCTATGGTATACTACATAGACTATATATCAGTTCTATATCTATGGTATACTACATAGACTAAATATCAGTTCTATATCTTTGGTATACTACATAGACTATATATCAGTTCTATATCTATGGTATACTACATAGACTATATATCAGTTCTATATCTATGGTATACTACATAGACTAAATATCAGTTCTATATCTATGTTATTCTACTACATATATCAGATATCTATAAATAGACTATATATCAGTTCTATATCTATGGTATACTACATAGACTATATATCAGTTCTATATCTATGGTATACTACATAGACTATATATCAGTTCTATATCTATGGTATACTACATAGACTAAATATCAGTTCTATATCTATGTTATTCTACATAGACTAAATATCAGTTCTATATCTATGGTATACTACATAGACTATATATCAGTTCTATATCTATGGTATACTACATAGACTATATATCAGTTCTATATCTATGGTATACTACATAGACTAAATATCAGTTCTATATCTATGTTATTCTACATAGACTATATATCAGTTCTATATTTAATTTGTATTTATTTATTTAACCTTTATTTAACTTGGCAAGCCAGTTAAGAACACATTATTACTTACAATGACGGCGTAGGAACAGTGGGTTAACTGCCTTGTTCAGGGGCAGAATGACACATTTTTACCTTGTCAGCTCTGGGCTTCAATCTAGCAACTTTCGGTTACTGGCCCAATGTTCTAAAAACTAGGCTACCTTTCCCCCATTATCCTGTGTTTTATACCTTCGTTTTCTGTTTATCTGTTGCCAGTTCATCTTGTCTCGTCAAGTCATCCAAGCATGTTTTCCGTGTGTTACCTTCTCTCTAGTTTTGTTTTCTAGTCTTCCCAATTCCGAACTTTCTGCCTGCCCTGACCCTTAGCCTGCCTACCGTTCTGTCCCTTGTTGAAGCTGCCTTGGATTACGAACCTCTGCTTACCCTCGACCTGTCCTCTTTGCCTGACCCTTTTTGATAATACATTTTCTGAGAACCGAACCAACCGCCTCTTCAGTCTGCATCTGGGTCATATCCTGAGTCGTGATTGTACGAACTTGCCATGACTGACACAGCAGACTCAGACCAGCTCCACTTACTGCTCCCTGCAAGGAGACATCATTGGAAGACACAAGGAGTTACTTCAGAACCTTATGGAGGGATCCCATAGCTTGGAGGAACGCCATGACCATATGTTCAACTCATTACTGGAGTAAGACACAACAGAAACCTCCTGGGTTCTCAGTAACCTCTATATAAGCGATGCTTCTTCCCTGCTTTCCTCCCCCGGAGCACTATGTTGGAGATCCTGGAACCTGCCGGGCGTTTCTCTCCCAGTGCTCCCTCATTTTTGAGCTACAGCCCTCTTTGTTTCCTTCGGATTGTTCAAAAATAGCATATCTTATAATGCTGATGTCTGAAAGGGCGCTTGCTTGGGCTATGCGGGTGTGGGATCAACAATCCACCGAGTGCCTTAGTCTGGAGGATTTTGTGGTGGAGGAAAGGAAGGTTTTCGATTCCCCGTTGTCCGGGAGAGAAGCTACTTCGTCTGCGTCAAGACTCCCGCAGTGTGGCTGACTACACAGTAGACTTTCACACGCTGGCCGCCGAGAGTGCCTGGAACCTTGAGTCCCTGTTCGACACCTTCCTTCATGGATTATTGAAGGAAATGAAAGATGAATTCGCAGCACGGGAGTTACCCTAGGGACCTTGACTCCCTCATAGCCTTGACTATAAGGATCGATGGGCGCCTACGGGAACGCAGGAGGAAGAAGAGGTCTGTTCTGTGCCACAATTGCTCATCCACGGTTTCTCCCTCGCCTCGGAAAGAAACCCTGAAGTTCCCAACGCCTGCATTCCAGAGAGAATCCGAAATCACCCGAGCCCCCACGGGGGTCATTGGGGAATGAACCCATGCAACTGGGCAGGGCTACTTTGCCTCGTGAACGTTTACGCAGGCTGAGCTCCGAAAGTAGCCTGTATTGTGATACTACAGGACATTACATATCCACCTGTCCCGTAAAAGGTACAAATACACTGGAGTGACATTCAGGCAGTCTCCAAACTCCTACTTCTCATACTCCTCTCCATGCTATCCTGCTGTGGATTGACCGGTCAAACTCTCACCAGGTGCTCATTGACTCTGTGGCTGACGAGAACTTCATGGACGCTACCCTGGTATCTGAGCTGGGTATCTCTACTCAGCTCCTTTCCACCCCCAATGACGCCAGACTTTGGACAGACGCTCCATTGGCAGGGTCATTGACAGTAAAGTTCCATTAACCTGCGAGTGTCGGGAAATCACAGTGAGTTGACACAGTTTTTAATAACGGAATTTCCTCATACACCTGTGATATCTGGATTTTCATAGCGCCAGAGGCACAACCCCTGATCGACTGTGCTACTGGTTCTATCCGGTTTTGGAGCCCGTTCTGCCACACACATTGCATTAAGGCGGTGCAGCCTGCCCTGGGACGTCCTTCTGTGGGCTTGGGAAAAGCCTTGGATCTCCCCGCCGTTCCCGTGTAGTACCAGAGTCTCTGGGAGCTTTTCAACAAGGCTCGCACCACATCCCTTCCTCCACATTGACCCTACGATTGCACTATTAACCTTCTCCCGGGCACCACACCACCTCAGGGACAGCTTTATTCCCTGTCTGGCCCAGAGACCAAGACCATGGAGGTATAGATTGAGGAGGACTCTCTAGCTGCCAGGATCATGTGTCTTTCTGCCTCTCCTGCATGGTTTTTCTTCGTGGAAAAGAAGGACAAACCTTGCACCCGTGTATCGACTACCGAGACATTGACATCGCAGAAAAAAATTGTTGCCCACTTCCACTCCTGTCCTCGGCTTTCGAGGCTCTGCAGGGGACTACCATCTTTTCGAAATTGGACCTACCACCTGGTTCGGATACAGGAAGGATAAGAGTGGAAAACAGGCTTTAACACAGCTAGCTGACACTACAAGTAACTGATTGTGTCGTTTGGTCTGACCAACGCTCCCGCAGTGTTCCAGGCCCTGGTCAACGATGTGCTCCGCGACATGTTGAACAGGTTCATGTTTGTCTATCTCGACGACATCCTTGTCTGTTCCTGGTCGGCTCAAGAGCATGTTCTCCATGTCCGACAAGTCCTCCAGCGCCTCCTGGAGAACCAGCTGTTTGTTAAAGCTGAGAAAGGTGAGTACCGTCATTCCACTATCTTCTTTCTGGGATACGTCATCGCTGTAGGGAACATTCAGATGTATGCTGACACGGTGACCGTGGAGGTGGGTTGGAACCAACCCACATCCAGAGTGCAGCTGCAACATTTCCTGGGATTTGCTCATTTCTACCGCCACTTTATTCAGGGCTACAGCACCCTGGTCTCCCCCCCTGTCTTCACTCACCTCTCCCAAGTTTCCTTTCATGTGGTCCCCTGCTGCTGACCGGGAGTTTCTGGATCTGAAGCACCATTTCATCACAGCCCCCATCCTAATCCATCCAGACCTGTCCCGTCAGTTTGTGGTGGAGATTGACGCCTCGGACATTGGAGTTGGGGCCTTCCTGTCCCAGCGTTCTGCCCAGGACCAAAAGCAGCATCCCTGCGCTTCCCTCTCCCTCTTGTCTCAATTCTGCTGAGATGAACTATGACGTGGGAAATCAGGAACATCTGGTAGTCAAGATGGCACTGGAGGAGTGGAGGGACTGTCTTGAAGGGGAGGAACATCCATTCTTAGTGTGGACTGATCACAATAATTCGGAATATCTCTGCACTGTCATGCACCTCAACACAAGGCAGGATCGTTGTGCTCTGATATTCACTCGATTCAATTTTACCATCGCCTACCGCCGTCCAAGAATGTGAAGCCTTACGCCCTCTCCCGCCTGTATAGTTCCGCTGCTACACAATCTGACCCTGAGATCATCCTCCCTACCTCCTATCAGCTACACTAGTCAGGGTTACCGGATGTTGGGACGAACTGGATTTTCATCCCAGAGTCGGCCGGTCCTCAGTCCTGGAATGGGTCCAACCCTCTAAACTCACCTGTCATCCCGGCTCCCGCTTTCATCCGCCAACATTTTTGGTGAACCACCAAGGTTCAGTACATCTCCACATTCGTCACCGCCTGCACTGTGTGTGCACAGAACAAGACTCCGTGGCAAGCTTCGGCTGGCCTCCTTCAACTCCTCCCTGTTCCTCATCGCCCCTGGTCCCATGTATCCCTGGACTTTGTCACTGGTCTCCCTCCGCCAAAGGGCAACAACACCATCCATACTGTGTTGGATAGGCTTTCCAAATACGCACATTTCATTCCCCTTCCCAAGTTACCCTCAACCAAGGAGAAGGCCCAGCGTATGGTGCAGCATGTCTTCCGGATCCATGGACTTACGGTCAACATGGTCTCCGATCGGGGTCCTCAGCTCTCGTCCATGTTCTGGAAGGCATTCTACACCCTCATTGGGTCATCGGCCAGCCTGTAATCCGGGTTTCACCACCAGTCTAATGGCCAATCGAAGTGAGTCAATCAGGACCTAGAGACTAATCTTCGCTGCTTCGTCTCTGCCAATCCCACCACCTGGAGCCAGCAACTTTTATGGGTGGAGCACACCCGCAACTCCCTTCACTGCTCAGCCAATGGACTCTCGCCCTTTGAGTGTTCCTTGGGTTACCAGGCCCCACTCTTTCCTAAGCAACAGGAAGAGGTAGGCATACCCTCGGCCCAGATGTTCATCAGCCGCTGTCGTCGTGCCTGGAAGAGAGCCCGGTCCGCTCTTCTTAAGACCACCTCCAGGTGGGAACAGGAGGATCGCCACCGGACCACGGCTCCCCGCTATCGGCCAGGGTATGGCTGTCTACCCGTGATCTGCTCCTCCGAGTGGAGTCTCAAAAACTTTCCCCCTAATTCATTGTTCCATTCCCCATCTCTAAAGTCCTTATCCCCTCTCCTGTTCGTCTTCTGTTGCCCGAGCATCTGCTTTCCCTCAACCTGTCCTTTTTGCCTGACCCTTTGTGATAAGATATATTCTGAAAACCGAACCATCCGCCTCATGTGTCTGCATCTGGGTCATATCCTGAGTTGTGATACATAGACTATGCATCAGTTCTAAATCTATGGTATACTAGACTATATATCAGTTCTATATCTATGGTATACTAGACTATATATCAGTTCTATATATATGGTATACTAGACTCTATATCAGTTCTATATCTATGGTATACTAGACTATATATCAGTTATATTTCTATGGTATACTAGACTCTATATCAGTTCTATATCTATGGTATACTAGACTATATATCAGTTATATTTCTATGGTATACTAAATAGACGATATATAACTTCTATATCTATCGTATACTACATTTCATAATCACAATCAGACCATTTTGTCACTTTATGACCAGTGGCTATATAAGTTGCCGTGGCTGAGAGAAGGCTCCATTTGACTCTGTATTTCAATACAAACAAATTGAGATGTGGTGCCAGAGTGATTTGCATGGTCTACCGTAGTAGGAGACCCAGGACACAGTCATGTGGAACGGGGAAGTAACAAACACTGATCACTATCACACATTCTACACAGTACACCCACAGTACCATATGCAGGCAATACTGCCTATACAAAGATGTACCTTATGTGAGCCGATGAGTACACTGTTGTGCAATATCTAACAAGACAAATTCAATTGTATTTGGCATATGCTCCGAATACAACAGGTGTACCTTACAGTGAAATGCTTAATTACAAGCCCGTAACCAACAAAGCAGCTAAGAAATATTTACTAAATTAACTAAAGTCGAAAAAATTGAATCAAAATCAAAAAGTAACACAAGAAAATTACATGGCAATAAAGAGTAATTTTCTTGTCTTTGTGGGCTATACTCGGCCTTGACTCAGGATGGTAAATTGGTGGTTGATATCCCTCTAGTGGTGTGGGGGCTGTGCTTTGGCAAAGTGGGTGGGGTTATATCCTGCCTGTTTGGCCCTGTCCGGGGGTATCATCAGATGGGGCCACAGTGTCTCCTGACCCCTCCTGTCTCAGCCTCCAGTATTTATGCTGCAGTAGTTTATGTGTCGGGGGGCTAAAGTCAGTCTGTTATATCTGGAGTACTTCTCCTGTCTTATCCGGTGTCCTGTGTGAATTTAGGTATGCTTTCTCTCTTTCGGAGGACCTGAGTCCTAGGACCATGCCCCAGGACTACCTTGCATGATGACTCCTTGCTGTCCCCAGTCCACCTGGCCGTGCTGCTGCTCCAGTTTCAACTGTTCTGCCTGCGGCTATGGAACCCTGACCTGTACACCAGACGTGCTACCTGTCCCAGACCTGCTTTTTTCAACTCTCTAGAGACAGCAGGAGCAGTAGAGATAAATCTTAATGATCAGCTATGAAAAGCCAACTGACATTTACTCCTGAGGTGCTGACTTGCTGCACCCTCGACAACTACTATGATTATTATTATTTGACCATGCTGGTCATTTATGAACATTTGAACATCTTGGCCATGTTCTGTAAAAATCTCCACCCGGCACAGCCAGAAGAGGACTGGCCACCCCTCATAGCCTGGTTCCTCTCTAGGTTTCTTCCTAGGTTTTGGCCTTTCGAGGGAGTTTTTCCGAGCCAACGTGCTTCTACACCTGCATTGCTTGCTGTTTGGGGTTTTAGGCTGGGTTTCTGTACAGCACTTTGAGATATCATCAGATGTAAGAAGGGCTTTATAAATACATGTGATTTGATTTGTGTTACTTTTTGATTTTGATTAAATTTTTTAAACAATAACGAGTCAATGTGCGGGGGTACAGGTTAGTAGAAGTAATTTGTAAAAAAACAAAAAGGGGGTCAGTGTAAATAGTCCGGCTTGCCATTTGATTAATTGTTCAGTAGTCTTGTGGATTGGGGGTAGAAGCTGTTAAGCGGCATTTTGGTCCGCTTAACATCTGTGGTAATGACGCAATGTGATAGTTTTGATGGAGAAGCTGTTTCTATCTGCCTTTTGTCCTTTCCAAAACACTGTGAGAACGAGTGTAATGAAGGTTACATTCAGTTTGAGCATTTGCTTTTAATGAAGAGGCACAATCCAGCAAACAACAAATGCCCATATTTAGTTGAAGTCTACTGTCTCTCTCTCTGTGTCTCTCTTTCTCAATTCAATTCAATTCAATTCAATTCAATTCAAGGGCTTTATTGGCATGGGAAACATGTGTTAACATTGCCAAAGCAAGTGAGGTAGACAACATACAAAGTGAATATATAATTTCTCTCTCTCTCTCTCTCTCTCTCTCTCTCTCTCTCTGTTTCTCTCTTTCTCTCTGTTTTTCTCTCTTTCTGTGTATCTCTCTCCTTCTCTCTCTTTCTGTCTCTCTGTCTCTATGTCTCTCTGTCTCTCTGTCTCGCTCTCTCTCTGTCTCTCTGTCTCTCTCTCTGTCTCTCTGTCTCTCTCTCTCTCTCTCTGTCTGTCTGTGTTGCTCTCTCTCTCTCTCTGTCTCTCTCTCTCGTTCTCTCTGTTTTTCTCTCTTTCTCTCTTTCTGTGTATCTCTCTCCCTCTGTCTCTCGGTCCTCCTTCTCTCTTTATATCTCCCTCCCTTTATCTCTAAGGGTATGGTCAGCAATAATCATATGCCCATAGAATTGAATTCCACTGTTTGCCCTGGAACTGTCTGTTTAGGAAGAAGCTCACTGTGGGAAGCCCACTCAGTACCATTTGCTCAAATGTGAATGTCACTGATATGCCTAACTTGGACCAGCCTCTCAGAATAGCACTAAAAGCAAACAAGCAAGCAGAAAGGGACCAAACATAGCCCATATTAACATACAGCGCATTCAGAAAGTATTCAGCCCCTTGACTTTTTCCACATTTTGTTACATTACAGCCTTAATCCAATATTGATTAAATACATGTTTTTCCTCATCAATTTACACACAATACACCATAATGACAAAGCGAAAACAGAAATACATTCTTTACATAAGAATTCAGACCCTTCGCTATGAGACTCGAAATTGAGCTCAGGTGTATCCTATTTCCATTGAAAATCCATGAGATTTACTACAACTTGTTTGGATTCCATCTCTGGTAAACTAAAATGATTGGACATGATTTGGAAAGGCACACACCTGTCTATATAAGGTCCCACAGTTGACAGTGCAGAGCAAAAACCAAGCCATGAGGTCGTAGCAATTGTCCGTAAAGCTATGAGACAGGATTGTGTCAAAGCACAGATCTGGGGAATGGTAGAAAAACATTTCTTCAGCGTTGAAGGTCCCCAAGAACACAGTGGTCTCCTTCATTCCAAAGTTTGGAACTATTAAGACTCCTCACTGAGCAATTGGTTGGTCAGGGAGGTGGTCAAGAACCCGATGGTCACTCTGACAGAGCTCTTGAGTTCCTCTGTGGAGATGGGAGAACCTTCCAGAAGGACAACCATCTCTGCAGCACTCCACCAATAAGGCCTTTATGGTAGAGTGGCCGGACGGAAGCCACTCCTCAGTAAAATGCACATGACAGCCCGCTTGGAGTTTGCCAAAAGGCATCTAAATACTCTCAGACCATGAGAAACAAGATCCTCCGGTCTGATGAAACCAATTATTGAACTCTTTGGCCTAAATGCCAAGCATCACGTCTTTAGGAAACCTGGCACCATCCCTACGGTGACGCATGGTGGTGGCAGCATCATGCTGAGGCGATGTATTTCAGTGGCAGGGACTGGGAGACTAGTCAGGATCGAGGGAGAGATGAATAGAGCAAAGCACAGAGAGATCCTTGATGAAAACATGCTCCGGAGTGCTCAGGACCTCAGACCGGGGTGAAGGTTCACCTTGCAATAGGACAATGTTCCTAAGCACACATTCAAGACAGCGCAGGAGTGGTTTCGCGACATGTCTCTGAATGTCCTTGAATGGCCCAGCCAGATTCTGGACTTGAACCCGATCGAACATCTCTGGAGAGACCTCAAAAGAACTGTGCAGCAACGCTCCCCATCCAACCTGACAGAGCTTGAGAGGATCGGCAGAGAAGAATGTGAGAAACTCCTCAAATACAGGTGTGCCAAGCTTGCAGCGTCAAACTCAAGAACACTCACTACTTTTTTTGCTGCCAAAGGTGAATCAACAAAATAATTTGTAATGGGTCTGAATACTTATGTAAATGTCATATTTCAGTTTTTTTAATTTATGAATTAGCAAACATTTATTAAAAACAGTTTTGATTTGTCATTATGGGGTATTGTGTCTAGATTGATGAGGGAAAAAAACTATTCAATCAATTTTAGAATAAGGCTGTAATGTAACAAAAAGTGGAAAATGTCAAGGGCTATGAATACTTTCTTAAGGCACTGTATGTAGCCTAAAGAAAACAAAACAAAATTCATCATACTGACAATTTACTAACATCAGAAAACATTTATATTCTGTCCATGTTTGAAACCCACTTAGATCATGCATTAGATGATGCAATCGTAGATTGACAGGGTTGTATAATATACAGGTAAGATAGAAATGCAAATGGAAATAATAGCCGTGTCATTTTCTCACTTCATGAACCAGTGGCCTCATAAGTTGCCCTGGCTGAGAGAAGACTCCATTTGACTCTGTATTTCAATACAAACAAATTGAGATGTGGTGCCAGAGTGATTTGCATGGTCTACCGTAGTAGGAGACCCAGGACACAGTCATGTGGAACGGGGAAGTAACAAACACTGATCACTATCACACATACTACACAGTACACCCACAGTACCATATGCAGGCAATACTGCCTATACAAAGAGGTACCTTATGTGAGCCGATGAGTACACTGTTGCGCAGTAGGTAACAAGACTGTAGTTTTGATAGAGAAGCTGCTTGTATGTGCCTTCTGTCCTTTCCAAAACACTGTGAGAACGAGTTTAATAAAGGTTCCATTCACTTTGTGCATTAGCGTTTGAGGTAGAGCCAAGTTATAGCAAACAACAAATTACCATATTTATTTAATTCCCCCCCCCCTCTCTCTCCCTGTGTATCTCTCTCTCTCTGACTCTGTATATTTCTCCCTTCCTCTCTCTCTGTATCTATCTCTGTCCCCCTTCTTTCTGTATTTCTCTCTCCCTCTCCCTCCCTCCTTCCCTCCCTCTCCATCTCTCTCTCCCTCTCCCTCCCTCCTTCCCTCCCTCTCCATCTCTCTCCCCCTCTCCCTCCCTCCTTCCCTCCCTCTCCATCTCTCTCTCCCTCTCCCTACCTCCTTCCCTCCCTCTCCATCTCTCTCTCCCCTCTCCCTTCCTCCTTCCCTCCCTCTCCATCTCTCTCTCCCTCTCCCTCCCTCCTTCCCTCCCTCTTCATCTCTCTCTCCCTCTCCCTACCTCCTTCCCTCCCTCTCCATCTCTCTCTCCCTCTCCTTCCTCCTTCCCTCCCTCTCCATCTCTCTCTCTCCCTCTCCCTCCCTCCTTCCCTCCCTCTTCATCTCTCTCTCCCTCTCCCTACCTCCTTCCCTCCCTCTCCATCTCTCTCTCCCTCTCCCTTCCTCCTTCCCTCCCTCTCCATCTCGCTCTCTCCCTCTCCCTCCCTCCTTCCCTCCCTCTCCATCTCTCTCTCCCTCTCCCTCCCTCCTTCCCTCCCTCTCCATCTCTCTCTCCCTCTCCCTCCCTCCTTCCCTCCCTCTCCATCTCTCTCTCCCTCTCCCTCCCTCCTTCCCTCCCTCTCCATCTCTCTCTCCCGCTCTCTTTGTCCCCATCACTGATGCATATTGTGTATGAGAGGGCTGAAGCCCGGGCCTGCCTAATTGCTATCATTTTTAGTAAAGTGCAAGTTGTTATTCTACCCAGCGATTGGTAATGCGCATCAATATTCACCAACGTTTATTGAATGTCAAAGGTCACTGGGCGCCTGATTGATCTTGACCTCTTTTCTAGAATGTTAGAATCTAAAGTGTTGTCATACAACGGCAATTTTAAAAAGCTCTTTTGCCGGCCAATGGAATATTAACCATCCCTCGGAGGGGAAAGATGCGGAAATTAAGATGAATGATCTTTTTAGGAAGTCTGCCATACCCTATGAAGATTTATTTATTTATTTCACCTTTATTTAACCAGGTAGGCTAGTTGAGAACAAGTTCCCATTTGCAACTGCGACCTGGCCAAGATAAAGCAAAGCAGTGTGACACAGACAACAACACAGAGTTACACATGGAGTAAACAATAAACAAAGCCAATAACACAAACAAGTCAATGACACAGTAGAGAAAAGAGAGTCTATATACAGTGTGTGCAAAAGGCACGAGGAGGTAGGCAATACATAGACCATAGGAGCAAATAATTACAATTTAGCAGATTAACACTGGAGTGATAAATGAGCAGATGATGATGTGCAAGTAGAGATACTGGTGTGCAAAAGAGCAGAAAAGTAAATCAAATAAAAACAGTATGGGGATGAGGTAGGTAGATCGGGTGGGCTATTTACAGATGGACTATGTACAGCTGCAGTGATCGGTTAGCTGCTCAGATAGTTGATGTTTAACGTTGGTGAGGGAAATAAAAGTCTCCAACTTCAGCGATTTTTGCAATTTGTTCCAGTCACTGGCAGCTGAGAACTGGAAGGAAAGGCAGCCAAATGAGGTGTTGGCTTTGGGGATGATCAGTAAGATATACCTGCTGGAACGTGTGCTAGGGGTGGGTGTTGTTATCGTGACTAGTGAACTGAGATAAGTCGGAGCTTAACCTAGCATAGACTTATAGATGACCTGGAGCCAGTGGGTCTGGCGACGAATATGTAGCGAGGGCCAGCCGACTAGAGCATACAGGTCGCAGTGGTGGGTGGTATAAGGTGATTTGGTAACAAAACGGATGGCACTGTGATAGGCTGCGTCCAGATTGCTGAGTAGAGTGTTGGAAGTTATTTTGTAGATGACATCGCCGAAGTCGAGGATCGGTAGGATAGTCAGTTTTACTAGGGTAAGTTTGGCGGCGTGAGTGAAGGAGGCTTTGTTGCGAAATAGAAAGCTGATTCTAGATTTGATTTTGGATTGGAGATGTTTAATATGAGTCTGGAAGGAGAGTTTACAGTCTAACCTGACACCTAGGTATTTATAGTTGTCCACATATTCTAGGTCGGAACCATCCAGGTTGGTGATGCTAGTTGGGCGGGCAGAGATCGGTTGAAAAGCATGCATTTGGTTTTACTAGCGTTTAAGAGCAGTTGGAGGCCACGGAAGGAGTGTTATATGGCATTGAAGCTCGTTTGGAGGTTAGTTAGCACAGTGTCCAAGGAAAGGCCAGAAGTATACAGAATGGTGTCGTCTGCGTAAAGGTGGATCAGGGAATCGCACGCAGCAAGAGCGTCATTATTGATCTATACAGAGAAAAGAGTCGGCCCGAGAATTGAACCCTGTCGTACCCCCATAAAGACTGCCAGGGGTCCGGACAACAAGCCCTCCGATTTGACACACTGAACTCTGTCTGCAAAGTAGGTGGTGAACCAGGCGAGGTAGTCGTCAGAAAAACCAAGGCTATTGAGTCTGCTGATAAGAATACGGTAATTGACAGAGTCGAAAGCCTTGGCCAGGTCGATGAAGACGCCTGCACAGTACTGTCTTTCATCGATGGTGGTTATGATATCATTTAGTAACTTGAGCATGGCTGAGGTGCACCCGTGACCGGATTGCACAGCGGAGAAGATACGGTGGGATTCGAAATGTTCAGTGATCTGTTTATTAACTTGGCTTTGAATACTTTAGAAAGGCAGGGCAGGATGGATATAGGTCTGTGACAGTTTGGGTCTAGGGTGTCACCCCCTTTGAAGAGAGGGATGACTGCGGCAGCTTTCCAATATTTAGGGATCTCGGCCGATACGAAAGAGAGGTTGAACAGGCTGGTAATAGGGGTTGTAGCAATGGCGTCGGATAGTTTTAGAAAGAGAGGGTCCAGATTGTCTTGCCCAGCTGATTTGTACTGGTCCAGGTTTTGCAGCTCTTTCAGAACATCTGCTGTCTGGACATGGGTGAAGGAAAAGCTGGGGAGGCTTGGGTGAGTAGCTGTGGGGGGGGGGGGGGGGGGGGCTGGCCAGGGTTGGAGTAGCCAGGAGGAAGGCATGGCCAGCCGTTGAGAAATGCTAATTTAAATTTTCGGTTATCATGGATTTATCAGTGGTGACCGTGTTACCTAGCCTCAAGGCAGTGGGCAGCTGGGAGGAGGTGCTATTGTTCTCCATGGACTTTACAGTGTCCCAAAACTTTTTGGAGTTTGAGCTACAGGATGCGAATTTCTGAAAAAGCTAGCCTTTGCTTTCCTGACTGACTGTGTGTATCGGTTCCTGACTTTCCTGAACAGTTGCATATCGTGGGGACTATTCAATGCTATGGCAGTCTGCCACTGAAGTGAACCAAGGGCTATATCTGTTCTTAGTTCTGCTTTTTTTGAACGGGGCATGCCTATCTATGACGGTGAGGAAATTACGTTTAAAGAATGACCAGGCATCCACGACTGACGGGATGAGGTCAGTATCCTTACAGGATACCTGGGCCCGGTCAATTAGAAAGGCCTGCTTGCAGAAGAGTTTTAGGGAGCGTTTGATAGTGATGAGGGGTGGTCGTTTGACCGCGGAACCATAGCAGATACAGACAATGAGGCAGTGATTGCTGATATCCTGATTGAAAACAGCGGAGGTGTATTTGGAGGGCAAGTTTGTCAGGATAATGTCTATGAGGGTGCCCATGTTTACAGATTTAGGGTTGTACCTGGTGGGTTCCTTGATGATTTGTGTGAGATTGAGGGCATCTAGCTTAGATAGTAGGACTGCTGGGGTGTTTTAAGCATATCTCAGTTTAGGTCACCTAACAGAACGGACTCTGAGCTAGATGGGGGGCGATCAATTCACAAATCGTGTCCAGGGCACAGCTGGGAGCGGAGGGGGGTATATATTTTAAAAGGGGGAAACGGAAATGTCATCGATTTGAAAGCAATAATTCATATTTTTTTTTCAGATTTTCGACCTAAAAATGGTGAAAGAGCAATGCACCGTTTTCTGTCCTGAGTGTGTCTGGTCAAGTACTTAATGCAAAAGAGCTTGTGTGGATTGTTTCAATTAACCCTTTAAATGAATAAAACAAACATTTGTGTTTTCATCCTTCCTGTTGTTCATGGTTAATATGGGTTGTTCTTGAAACATAGTATATTCAGCACCTGAATAACTTCATGTTTGTCTGACACCAACATTAGTAGGTGTCTTTGTAGCTGTTTTAAGTTGTTTAGTAGCCATATCAGCCACATACTAGTTAATCAAGGTGCCTGCGGTCCATCTGTGACTGCTGAGGCCTCCTGAACTCAGACACCGGTAGTACTACTACTGGACAGTAATTATAAGCGGGAGCCAAGCAGAGCCATCAAGGCAGAGCCAAGTCTCCCTCTGTCCTTATCCCAGGTAAGGGAGGCTTCGCTGGGGAAGGCGGAGTGGAGAGCTGGCTATACTCTTCCAGTGTAATAAAACACAAACCCTTATACTTTGAAAAGTAGGATGAAAATAGACAAATCTTTCTCTCTCTCTCTCTCTCTCTCTCTCTCTCTCTCTCTCTCTCTCTCTCTCTCTCTCTCTCTCTCTCTCTCTCTCTCTCTCTCTCTATCTCTCTCTCTCTCTCTCGCTCTCATGCGGTGGAGGAATGAAGGTCTTGGGATGACGGTATGGGATTTGATAACCCATATCTACTCTCTCTCTCTCTTTGCCTATGTGCGACATAACTGGTTTCTGTTCACTGTTGTGTTTGCTAAAGTCATACATTTTGCATGTGACCCATCAACTATTTTCAGGTTGGGGCTGCTAGGGAGCCTTTGGCCATGCTACATCGACTCATTGCAATAGCCACAGTGTGGCGAGTCTCACCACAAATCTGTCTACCACATAAACTACTGAGGTGATAGGCAAAGCCTGGTATATTATCTGTCTAACACATAAACTGTAGAGGTGATAACCAAAGCCTGGTTTAGTATCTGTCTACCACATATACTGTTGAGTTGATAGTCAAAGCTTTGCCCACGTTTTATTCATAAGGGATAAGCAATCGTCTTGGAACACCTTACAAAATACTTTTAAACTGGAAGAACTTGTCCCGATTGGTGTTTTTAAATCACAGATGAAGGATTTTTTGGCTGATTCCATGACCTGTCAATGTTTTTAATTTGCTGTTTATGATTGTGTTATACTCTTGTGAATTCAATGGTTTCTAATAGATTACTTGTAGTTTTTCATGTTGTCTGTCTGTAATTTTTTGTAATGACTTGGTGCTGCCTATCTTGGCCAGGGCGCTCTTGAAAAAGAGATGTTAATCTCAATGAGCCCTTCCTGGTTAAATAAAGGTTACAATTTGTTTAGCATTCACCAGAGTGTGCTTTAGTTCATGGATCCATGAGAGGGAAAGCAAAGCAGGCAAAGCAGGCACGTATACTTATGACCACAAAATCAACAACAACAACAAGCAGGATCGGATGGAAACATAAGAAGATACAGTACAAAACAAAACCTACTGTGTGATTATCTGAATATATCTGAGTATATCTGAGTATATAAAATTGTATTTGTTATTATATGTCTGTATATCTGAGTGCATCTGAGTAAATCTGTGTATATACAGTGGGGAGAACAAGTATTTGATACACTGCCGATTTTCCTATTTACAAACCAGACCTGAATCCAATCGAGAATCTGTGGAAAGAACTGAAAACTGCTGTTCACAAATGCTCTCCATCCAACCTCACTGAGCTCGAGCTGTTTTGCAAGGAGGAATGGGAAAAAATGTCAGTCTCTCGATGTGCAAAACTGATAGAGACATACCCCAAGCGACTTACAGCTGTAATCGCAGCAAAAGGTGGAGCTACAAAGTATTAACTTAAGGGGGCTGAATAATTTTGCACGCCCAATTTTTCAGTTTATGATTTGTTAAAAAAGTTTGAAATATCCAATAACTGTCGTTCCACTTCATGATTGTGTCCCACTTGTTGTTGATTCTTCACAACAAAATACAGTTTTATATCTTTATGTTTGAAGCCTGAAATGTGGCAAAAGGTCGTAAAGTTCAAGGGGGCCGAATACTTTCGCAAGGCACTGTATGTATATAGCTGTGTACATTTGAGTGTTTCATAGTATTTCTCAGTATATCTGAATATATTTGTATATATATTAGTATATCCGAGTATATCTCAATATATCTGTTTACATCTGAGTATACCTGGTTACTTCTGAGTACATCTGAGAATATTTGTGTACATCTGAGTATATTTGAGTATTAATGAGTATATGTGTACATCTGATAATATCTGAGTATATTTGAGTATATCTTTGTACATCTGAGTATATTTGAGTATTTCTGTGTTTATCTGAGGATGCATGCATAGCCAGGCACAGACAGGCACACAGGCACAGAAAGGCACAGAAAGGCACGTAGTCACAGCCAGGCACAGAAAGGCACGTAGTCACAGCCAGGCACAGAAAGGCACAGAAGGGCACGTAGTCACAGAAAGGCACGTAGTCACAGCCAGGCACAGAAAGGCACGTAGTCACAGCCAGGCACAGAAAGGCACGTAGTCACAGCCAGCCACAGAAAGGCACGTAGTCACAGCCAGGCACAGAAAGGCACAGAAAGGCACGTAGTCACAGAAAGGCACGTAGTCACAGCCAGGCACAGAAAGGCACAGAAAGGCAAGTAGTCACAGAAAGGCACGTAGTCACAGCCAGGCACAGAAAGGCACAGAAAGGCACGTAGTCACAGAAAGGCACGTAGTCACAGCCAGGCACAGAAAGGCACAGAAAGGCAAGTAGTCACAGAAAGGCACGTAGTCACAGCCAGGCACAGAAAGGCACAGAAAGGCACGTAGTCACAGAAAGGCACGTAGTCACAGCCAGGCACAGAAAGGCACGTAGTCACAGCCAGGCACAGAAAGGCACAGAAAGGCACGTAGTCACAGAAAGGCACGTAGTCACAGCCAGGCACAGAAAGGCACGTAGTCACAGAAAGGCACAGAAAGGCAATTAGTCACAGCCAGGCACAGAAAGGCACAGAAAGGCACATAGTCACAGAAAGGCACGTAGTCACAGCCAGGCACAGAAAGGTATAGGCTCTTGGTCAGTCGTCCAACTTTTTGCATGATGCTCCTGTACTGCCCACATCTGAGTGATGGGACCCAGGGAGAACAGGCCATGGCTGGGGTGTCTGATTATCTTCTTGGCCTTCCTGCGCCACCTGGTGTGACATCTGGTGTAGTAGGTGTCCTGGAGGAAAGGCGGTGTGCACCCAATGCCTGAGCGTACGGCTGAGCGTACCACCCCCTGTAGAGCCTTGCGGTCCGCGACGGTGGAGTTGCCTTACCAGCATGTAATGCAGCCCGACCGTATGCTCTAGAATAGATGGTGTTCCTCTAGAACACTGTGACGGCCCTCGGGGGACAGGCTAAATTTCTTCAGCATCCTGATGTTGAAGAGTTGCTGTCTTCTTAACCACTGTGTCTGTGTGGTAGAGAGAGGGAGAAAGAGAGGGAGAGAAAGAAGGTGATATCACTATATTGTCTGATCTCTCTCTACATGCCATCAAGCCACCATTCACCTCTTCTCCCTCCTTCCTAAAGAATCATAGTAAATAAACAACGGGCAGTCGCTTGGTAATACTTTACACATGATCGAAGGTGATGTCAACATCCCCGGGTGTGAGAAAGAGTTTTGGCCTGGATTAGTGTGCCAAGTCCGCCTCTCTTACTTTTTGACCGGACAGAAGAAAAAAATCCTTATTTTTTGGGCCACAAATTACCTTGCCCTCACCCACGTAAAAAAGGATTGGATTTATAGCTGAGAACAAGCACCTGACATGGGAAATTTACTTCAGACCCTCGATCCACTAGAAGAGAGACATAGAGAGAGAGAGAGAGAGAGAGAGAGAGAGAGAGAGAGAGAGAGAGAGAGAGAGAGAGAGAAAGAGAGAGAGAGATTGAGAGGAGAGAGAGAGAGAGAGAGAGAGAGAGAGAGAGAGACAGCCTAATGTGTCAATTTTCTGTAACATACCACTGTACTGTAACATACCACTGTAATGTAGATACAACTGTACTGTAGCATACCACTGTACTGTAGCATACCACTGTACTGTAACATACAACTGTAGCTTACCACCTTACTGTAGCATACCACTGTAGTATACCACTGTAGCATACCACTGTAGCTTACCACCTTACTGTAGCATACCACTGTACTGTAGCTTACCACTGTACTGTAGTATACCACTGTAGTATACCACTGTAGCTTACCACTGTACTGTAGCATACCACTGTACTGTGAAATACAACTGTAGTATACCACTGTACTGTAGTATACCACTGTAGTATACCACTGTACTGTAGCATACCACTGTACTGTAACATACAACTGTAGCTTACCACCTTACTGTAGCATACCACTGTAGTATACCACTGTAGCATACCACTGTAGCTTACCACCTTACTGTAGCATACCACTGTACTGTAGCTTACCACTGTACTGTAGTATACCACTGTAGTATACCACTGTAGCTTACCACTGTACTGTAGTAATGCACTGTAGTATACCACTGTAGCATACCGCTGTACTGTAGCATACCACTGTAGTATACCACTGTACTGTAGCATACCACTGTACTGTAGCATACCACTGCACTGTGAAATACCACTGCAGCATACCACTGTACTGTAGCATACCACTGTATTGTGAAATACCACTGTACTGTAACATACCACTGTACTGTATATAGCCTCTCTACTGTATATAATCTCTCTACTGTATATAGCCTCTCTACTGTATATAGCCTCTCTACTGTATATAGCCTCACTACTGTATATAGCCTCTCTACTGTATATAGCCTCACTACTGTATATAGCCTCTCTTCTGTATATAGCCTCTACTGTATATAACCTCTCTACTGTATATAGCCTCACTACTGTATATAGCCTCACTACTGTATATAGCCTCTCTACAGTATATAGCCTCTCTACTGTATATAGCCTCTCTGCAGTATATAGTCTCGCTACTGTTATTTTTCACTGTCGTTTTACTGTTGTTTTTATTTCTTTACTTACCTATGTTTCACCTAATACCTTTTTTGCACTGTTGGTTAGAGCCTTTAAGCATTTCACTGTAAGGTCTAAACATGTTGTATTCGGCGAACGTGACAAATGAACTTTAATTTGATTTGATTATTTCAGGAACAGTGAAGACTGTCCTCACCAGATATGAGCTGCCAACACTGGGCAACACTGGGCCACGGTGGGCAACACTGGGCCAATGTCTTGGATGTGACATGGAGCCGATTAGCAAGAACGCATCGGCCCAATGTGGGCGTGTTTGCTGGGACACACACACAGTAAACTGACCTGAGATTAGCAGGGTGAGATACAACAACGTTTCCATCACTGTGAAATTCAAAGGATATATGATTAAAATGAATGGACTTCAAGGATGCAACACTTTACCAAAGCAAACTGTCTTTCTCCTTCTTTACTGATATGACCTGACAGGACAGGTGAAGATAATGCTCCCCACATAGAGGGTTATCACCTGTTCAGAGACAGGAACAATCAGTGATTGTTAGGTTAGGTTTCTAAAGTATTGGAAGTGGGTAGGGGTGAAAAACCTCAACATTACATTTCCAGAGAGTAAGAACACATGGTGGATTATTCTACACTGGAACCGTCACAACTAGGAATAAAAAAAGTATCTAATAAATATTATACACATTTCTCTACAATGAAATATGTATGAAAAATGAAATATCTACAATCACAAATGGCACAAAACTCTCTTACTCTCGCTCTGTCTCTCTCTGTCTCTCTATCTCTCTCTCGCTATCCAACTCTCTCCCCTTTCTCTCTGTCTCTCCTACTGTGTGTCTGTCATCACATGTTTGTCCCTTTTTAAACATGACACTGCTCCTCATTTGCTTGAATTTGTTATTCATCTCTAAACAAACAAAACTGGGATGTGACATTCATCCCACTGGAAAAGGGGTTGAACAGAGCTAGAGAAGGAAACAGTTAGAGAGGCTATACAGAACATGTTCTTGTGATGGTTCTGTTAATCCAAAGGAGATAACCCACTCCTCTAGATAGACATATTGCCCAGAAATTGCCTCATTGTTCTGAAAAGGACCCAACTCCTTTTAATGAAAGGGTTGAGTAATTTCAAGAATTGTTCAGGTCAGTGAGGCCTGAATTGAGAGTGATACAAGGTATCAAGAGAGTTCCAGAAGGACGATGGCCCAAGTCAACACCAATACTTCCCACAAGTTGTGTCAAGTAGGCTGGTCGTGGGTTTCTACTCTAAATAGATCGTTCCATCTAATCCCTCATGATCAATTGGATTGATATCTGCTGACTGGTAAATGACTGTTAACTGTCATGGAGAGAGCAGGTGGTCCTGATGTCTTGTACACTCAGTGTCTAGATAAATACCTCCAGCATTGGGTGCTCTGCACTCCCTCTCCTCTGTCATTGGGTGCTCTGCCCTCACTCTCCTCTTTCATTGGGTGCTCTGCCCTCCCTCTCCTCTTTCATTGGGAGCTCTGCCCTCCCTCTCCTCTGTTATTAGGTGCTGTGAACTCACTCTCCTCTGTCATTGGGTGCTGTTAACTCCCTCTCCTCTGTCATTGGGTGCTGTGAACTCCTTCTCCTCTGTCATTGGGTGCTCTGCCCTCCCTCTCCTCTGTTATTAGGTGCTGTGAACTCACTCTCCTCTGTCATTGGGTGCTGTTAACTCCCTCTCCTCTGTCATTGGGTGCTGTGAACTCCTTCTCCTCTGTCATTGGGTGCTCCGCCCTCCCTCTCCTCTTTCATTGGGGGCTCTGACCCCCCTCTCCTCTTTCATTGGGTGCTCTGCCCTCCCTCTCCTCTGTCATTGGGTGCTCTGCCCTCCCTCTCCTCTGTCATTGAGTGCTCTGCCCTCCCTCTCCTCTGTCATTGGTGATCTTCTCTCTCTCTCCTCTTTCATTGGGTGCTCTGCCCTCCCTCTCCTCTGTCATTGGGTGCTCTGCCCCCTCTCCTCTTTCATTGGGTGCTCTGCCCTCCCTCTCCTCTGTCATTGGGTGCTCTGCCCTCCCTCTCCTCTGTCATTGGGTGCTCTGCCCTCCCTCTCCTCTGTCATTGGGCGCTCTGCCCTCCGTCTCCTCTTTCATTGGGTGCTCTGCCCTCCCTCTCCTCTGTCATTGGGCGCTCTGCCCTCCCTCTCCTCTGTCATTGGTGATCTTCTCTCTCTCTCCTCTGTCATTGGGTTTTCCACCCTCTCTCCTCTGTCAATACACGGTCAAGTAAAACCCTTTCCACAGAGGGTTCTACATGGAACCCAAAAGATATATTATTCAAAGGGATTTCATACAGTCGAAGAACGCTTTTGGAACCTTTTTATCTGAATGTAGGATGAACCCCCCGTCCATGTCATTTCATTCATTATGATCTGAAAGGCAAAACTGATCCAAGATCAGCACACCTAAGATGTGTGCGGTATGGTGTGGTAGTTACAGTAGGTAGCCTGCAGGTCCCAGATCTGTTGTGCTGTCTGGCAACTCCTATGGTCATTGTCATTTCTAGCTTGATAAGAACCATGAACAACTATATGAACAACTATATGAACAACTATATGAACAAATATATGAACAACTATATGGACAACTATATGAACAAATATATGAACAACTATATGAACAAATATATGAACAACTATATGAACAACTATATGAACAAATATATGAACAAATATATGAACAACTATATGAACAACTATATGAACAACTATATGAACAACTATATGAACAACTATATGAACAACTATATGAACAACTATATGAACAACTATATGAACAAATATATGAACAACTATATGGACAAATATATGAACAAAAATATGAACAACTATATGAACAACTATATGAACAACTATATGAACAAATATATGAACAAATATATGAACAAATATATGAACAACTATATGAACAACTATATGAACAACTATATGAACAACTATATGAACAAATATATGAACAAATATATGACCGCTACACGTAAAGTGTTTGGTCCCATGTTTCATGAGTTGAAATAAAAGATCCCAGAAATTCTTCATACGCACAAAAAAAACAAAAGGACAACAAAAGGCCACTCTCAAATGTTCAGTTTTCTCACACAACACAGCTCCACAGATGTCTCAAGTTTTGAAGAAGCGTGCAATTGACATTCTCACTTCAGAAATGACCACCAGAGCTGTTGCCAAAGAATATAATGTTAATTTCTCTACCATAAGCTGCCTCCAACATCGTTTTAGAGATTTTAGCAGAACGTCCAACCGGCCTCACAACGTCAGACACCATGAATGGTGTGGACTAGTGGTTTGCAACACTGTGAACAGAGTGCCCAATGGTGGAGGTAGGGTTATGGTATGGACAGGCATAATCTACAGATAGTTAATTAAACTGTATTTTTTTATGTTAATGTGAGTGCATAAAAATACCGCACGAAGACCTAAGGACAATCTGTGACTAACAGTTATCTGTGACTAATAGTTGTCTGTGACTAACAGTTATCTGTGACTAACAGTTATCTGTGACTAATAGTTATCTGTGACTTACAGTTGTCTGTGACTAACAGTTATCTGTGACTAAAAATTATCTGTGACTAACAGTTATCTGTGACTAACAGTTGTCTGTGACTGACAGTGGCATGTCTGTATTCCTGGTCATGTGAAATCCATAGATTAGGACCTAATTAATTTATGTTCAGCATTCGGGAAAAGTATTAGGACTTCTCTTTTTCCACATTTTGTTATGTTACATTCTTATTTCAAAAATAGTTTTTTTTTTATCCTCATTAATCTACACGCAATACCCCTTAATGACAAAGCATAAACAGGTTTTTAGACAGTTCTACAAATTTATAAAAATACTTTAAAAATCCCTTATTTACATAAGTATTCAGACCCTTTGCTATATGACTCGAAACTGACCTCAGATTAATCCTGTTTCCATTGATCATCCTTGATATTCCTACTACAGTACTTGATTGGAGTTAAACTTTGGTAAATTATTTTGATTGGACATGATTTGGAAAGGCACACACCTGTCTATATAAGGACCCATAGTTGACAGTGCATGTCAGAGCAAAATAACAGGTCATGGGGTCGAAGGAATGATCCGTAGAGCTCTGAGACAGATTTATCTCGAGGCATAGATTTGGGGAAGGGTACCAAAATATTTCTGCAGCATTTAACGTCCCCAAGAACCCAATGGCCTCCATTATTCTTAAATGGAAGAAGTTTGGAACCACCAAGACTCTTCCTAGAGCTGGCCGCCTGGCAAAACTGAGCAATCGGGGGAGAAGGGCCTTGGTCAGGGAGGTGACCAAGAACCCGATGGTCACTCTGACAGAGATCTAGAGTTCCTCTGTGGAGATGGGAGAAACAAGGGTTTTGTAATCACTGCTAAAGGTGCTTCAACAAAGTACTGAGTAAAGTGTGTGAATACTGACGTAAATCTAATATTTCCATTTTCATTTTTAATATAATTTTTTTTTTTTAAATCTAAGAACCTATTTTTTCTTTGTCATTATGGTGTATTGTGTGTAGATTGATGACATTTAACATTTAAGTCATTTAGCAGACGCTCTTATCCAGAGCGACTTACAAATTGGTGCATTCACCTTATGACATCCAGTGGAACAGTAGTGCATCTAAATCTTTTAAGGGGGGTGAGAGGGATTACTTTATCCTATCCTAGGTATTCCTTAAAGAGGTGGGGTTTCAGGTGTCTCCGGAAGGTGGTGATTGACTCCGCTGTCCTGGCGTTGTGAGGGAGTTTGTTCCACCATTGGGGGGCCAGAGCAGCGAACAGTTTTGACTGGGCTGAGCGGGAACTGTACTTCCTCAGTGGTAGGGAGGCGAGCAGGCCAGAGGTGGATGAACGCAGTGCCCTTGTTTGGGTGTAGGGCCTGATCAGAGCCTGGAGGTACTGAGGTGCCGTTCCCCTGACAGCTCCGTAGGCAAGCACCATGGTCTTGTAGCGGATGCGAGCTTCAACTGGAAGCCAGTGGAGAGAGCGGAGGAGCGGGGTGACGTGAGAGAACTTGGGAAGGTTGAACACCAGACGGGCTGCGGCGTTCTGTATGAGTTGTAGGGTTTTAATGGCACAGGCAGGGAGCCCAGCCAACAGCGAGTTGCAGTAATCCAGACGGGAGATGACAAGTGCCTGGATTAGGCACTTGAGGGGGAAACAACTATTTAATCCATTTTAGAATAAGGCTATAACTTTGCAAAATGTGGAAAAGGTCTAGTGGTCTGAATGCTTTCTGAATGAACTGCAGACCATAATATAAAACATAATATAACCTTTCATCCAAAAGTGGTCAAGCATACATTTTCCATATTGGTGGCCTCAGAGGAAACAAACCAACAATCCTGGCATTGAAAGCACCATGCTCTACAAACTGAGCCACACAGAACCACAACACACATGAGAGTTGGCAAGAGGCCACAAACAGATCTGAAACCAGGTTTGTTACTGATGTCACATCATTGTGTGTTCCAGGAAATATCCAGGGTCTGGCTTGATATGGAAAGTTCCCCTCTGTCTAATTTGAGGAAGTTATGCAAAATGTAACTTAAGCTCAACAGTACATGGTTTTAACTGGTACCAGTGAGTCCTAAAGAGAGTAGTTGATTACACGTTATGTCTAGATGTCTTTATCATCAAGGTAAAATGTGTCAAATAAACATTAAAATAATATTAGGTTGAAACATGAAGAATCACAACTCTAGACCGATACTGTCAATCTGCAACAGGTATTTACTTGATCATCAGAAAAGACATCTTCATTAACCAATAAAAACATGCTGAGACTACATTGGCTATGCAGGATGTAAACTGTGGTCTAAATGTTACGATAAATGAGTGAGGATGTGTGGAGTCAGGCGCAGAGAGCAAAAGATGTGGGAAAAAACACGCTATAATGTCCCGGAAACATAACATCAACAAAAGTAGGAAAACAAATGATCAGAAATATAAACGGACAGCGTGAAACCCAAAATACAAACAAAATACACTCTAACAACAAAAACAGACGAACAAGCCCGCACGAAACAGAAGCGGGCTGAACAAACTATATATAACCCTACCCTAACAACCAAACAAGAAACAGGTGATACCAATCAGACCAAACCAAAGGAACACAGAACAACGGATCGGCGATAGCTAGTAGACCGGCGACGACGACCGCCGAGCGCCACCCGAACAAGAAGGGGAGTCACCTTCGGTAATATTCGTGACAGTACCGCCCCCCTGACGCGCAGCTCCCGCAGCGCGCCGACGCTGGCCTCAGGGACGACCCGGGGGCCGAGGCGCTGGGCGATCCGGACGGAGGCGATGGAACTCACTCAACATAGGTGGATCTAGAATATCCCTCACCGGAACCCAGCACCTCTCCTCCGGACCGTACCCCTCCCAGTCAACGAGGTACTGCAAGCCCCTCACCCGGCGTCTCGAGTCCAGAATAGCTCGTATCTTGTACGCCGGGGACCCCTCGATGTCCAGAGGGGGCGGAGGAACCTCCGGAACCTCACCTTTCTGCATGGGACCAGCTACCACCGGCCTGAGAAGAGACACATGAAACAAGGGGTTAATACGATAATACGAAGGAAGGAATAATCGATAACAAACCTTGTTTATTCTCCTCAGGACTTTAAATGGCCCTATACACTGCGGACCCAGCTTCCGGCAGGGCAAGCGGAGGGGCAGGTTTCGGGTCGAGAGCCAGACCCTGTCCCCAGGTGCAAACACGGGGGCCTCACTGCGGTGACGGTCAGCGCTCTTCTTCTGCCTTATACTCGCTTGGCGTAATGACTCTTGGACAGCCCTCCAGGTCTCCTTAGAGCGCTGCACCCACTCCTCCACCGCAGGAGCCTCAGTCTGGCTCTGATGCCATGGTGCCAGGACTGGCTGGTACCCCAACACGCACTCAAATGGTGACATGTTGGTAGAGGAGTGGCTTAGTGAGTTCTGGGCTATTTCTGCCGAGGGAATGTATCTCGCCCACTCCCCTGGCCGGTCCAGGCAATACGACCGCAGAAACCTACCCACCTCCTGGTTCACTCTCTCCACCTGCCCATTACTCTCCGGGTGATACCCTGAGGTCAGGCTGACCGAGACCCCCAGACGTTCCATAAATGCCCTCCAAACACGGGAGATAAACTGGGGGCCCCGATCAGAAACTATATCCTCGGGCACCCCGTAGTGCCGGAAGACATGGGTGAAAAGAGCTTCCGCAGTCTGTAGGGCCGTAGGGAGACCGGGCAATGGGATAAGACGGCAGGACTTAGAGAACCGATCCACAATGACCAGGATCGTTGTGTTACCCTGAGAGGGGGGAAGGTCAGTAAGAAAATCCACCGATAGATGGGTCCACGGCCATTGTGGAACGGGAAGAGATTGTAATTTACCTCTTGGCAGGTGTCTAGGAGCCTTACTCTGGGCGCACACCGAACAGGAGGAAACATAGAATCGCACATCCCTCCTCAAAGTGGGCCACCAGTACTTCCTCTCAAGACCTCGCACTGTCCTAAAAATACCTGGGTGACCCGACGAGGGTAGACAATGAGCCCATCGAATCAATTGATCACAAACAGCCAGCGGCACGTACCTACGACCCTCCGGACACTGTGGAGGCGCAGGTTCCTCCCTTAGCGCCCGCTCGATGTCCGCGTCCACATCCCATACTACTGGTGCCACCAGCTTAGCTGCCGGAATGATGGGAGTAGGATCGATGGACCTGTCCTCAGTGTCATACAGTCTTGACAGCGCGTCGGCCTTAGTGTTGAGGGAACCTGGTCTATACGAGATAGTGAAACGAAATCTGGTGAAAAACATGGCCCACCTTGCCTGAGGAGGATTCAGTCTCCTAGCTGATCGGATATACTCCAGGTTAGCGTCGGCCTTAGTGTTGAGGGAACCTGGTCTATACGAGATAGTGAAACGAAATCTGGTGAAAAACATGGCCCACCTTGCCTGAGGAGGATTCAGTCTCCTAGCTGATCGGATATACTCCAGGTTACGGTGGTCAGTCCAGATAAGGAAAGGGTGCTTAGCCCCCTCAAACCAGTGTCTCCACACCTTCAGGGACTTAACCATAGCCAACAACTCCCTATCCCCCACAGGTCCGGATGCGCCAACACCGGCGCCTCAGTAAACATCGCCTTCAACTTATGAAAAGCTCCGTTCGCCTCTGCTGACCACTGTAAACGCACCGGCCCCCCCTTCAGCAGTGAGGTAATAGGGGCAGCTACCTGACCAAAACCCCGGATAAACCTCCGGTAGTAATTGGCAAACCCCAAGAACCGCTGCACCTCCTTTACCGTGGTCGGAGTTGGCCAATTACGCACGGCCTTTACGCGGTCACCCTCCATTACCAACCCAGAGCTGGAAATGCGATAACCCAGGAAGGAAACTGATTGTTTGGAAAACTCACATTTCTCCGCCTTCACATACAGGTCATGCTCCAGCAGTCGTCTAAGAACCTTGCACACCAGAGATACATGCGCAGTGCGTGTAGCGGAGTAGATCAAAATATCGTCAATATACACCACTACACCCTGTACATGCAGGTCTCTGAGAATCTCATCCACGAAGGATTGAAATATAGCTGGAGCATTCTTTAAACCGTATGGCATGACGAGGTACTCATAAAGGCCAGAAGTAGTGCTAAATGCAGTTTTCCACTCATCTCCATCCCGAATACGCACCAGATTATAAGCACTCCTGAGATCCAGTTTAGTGAAGAACTGCGCTCCGTGAAATTATTCCACTGCCGTAGCAATGCGAGGTAGTGGGTAACTAAAACCCACCATGATGGAATTTAGACCTCTATAATCAATACACGGACGTAAACCACCATCTTTTTTCTTCACAAAAAAGAAACTCGAAGAGACAGGTGACATGGAGGGCCGAATGTACCCCTGTCCCAGAGCCTCGGTGATATAAGTTTCCATAGCCACCGTCTCCTCCTGGGACAAAGGATACACATGACTCCTGGGGAGTGCAGCGTTACCCTGGAGGTTTATCACGCAATCCCCCTGCCTATGGGGTGGTAATTGGGTCACCTTCTTTTTACTGAAAACGATAGCCAAATCGTCATACTCAGCTGGAATGCGCACGGTGGAAACCTGGTCTGGACTCTCCACCGTTGTTGCACCGATGGAAACCCCTACACACCTGCCTGAACACTCATCAGACCACCCCTGTAGAGTTCCCTGTTTCCACGAAATCGTAGGATTATGAATAGCTAGCCAGGGAATCCCCAGTACCACTGGAAACGCAGGTGAATCGATAAGGAACAAACTAATTCGCTCCTTGTGATTCCCCTGCGTAATCATCTCCAACGAAATTGTGGCTTTCCTCACCAGCCCTGACCCTAATGGTCGACTATCTAAAGAGTGCACGGGAAAAGGGGGGTCTACTTTTAACGGAATCCTCAACCTCTGAGCGAGTCCGCGATCTATAAAGTTTCCAGCTGCGCCTGAATCTACCAGTGCCTTATGCTGGTGAGAAGGAGAATAATTAAGGAAACAAATTAATAGTAACATGTGACCAACAGGAAACTCTGGGAGAGTGTGGTGCTTACTCACCTGGGGTGACCGAGGAGTGTTCTGGCTGCCTTCTCGATTCCCAGATGAATTCCTCCAGCACCGACCAGACGTGTGCCCTATCCGGCCACAACTGGTACAGGAGGAGCTTCCTCCTCCGATCTCCCTAGACGCGGTCCCTCCTAGCTCCATCGGGATAGGAGCAGGAGGGTCAGGAGGTAGAACTGACAGGACCCTTTCAGAACGTCCGCGAGCAGCTAGCAGATGGTCCAACCGGATCGACAGGTCTATCAGTCCATCCAGGCTAAGTGTAGTATCCCGACAGGCCAGCTCCCTACGGACGTCCTCTCTCAGGCTACATCTGTAATGGTCTATCAGGGCCCTGTCGTTCCACCCTGCTCCAGCGGCCAAGGTCCGGAACTCCAGCGCAAAGTCCTGCGCGCTCCTCGTCCCCTGTCTGAGATGGAACAATCTCTCACCCGCCGCTCGACCTTCTGGAGGGTGATCGAACACGGCCCTGAAACGGCGGGTGAACTCCGGGTAATTGTCCTTCGCTGAGTCGGGCCCGTTCCAGACCGCATTAGCCCACTCCAGGGCTCTACCGGTAAGGCATGTGATGAGGACCCACACTCTCTCCTCTTCCGAGGGAGCCGGCCGAACGGTGGCCAGGTAGAGGTCTAGTTGAAGCAGGAATCCCTGGCACCCCGTCGCTGCTCCATCGTACTCCCTCGGAGGCGTAATGCGCAGAGCGCTGGAACCGGATCCAGATGGGGGAGATGGTAGAGTTGCTGGTGGGAGGGTCGGTGGGGTAGTAGGGAGACCATTCCTCTCCCAACGATCCATCCTCTCCATCATCTGATCCATCGCTGATCCTAGGCGATGGAGGATAGACGTGTGATGAAGGACTCTCTCCTCCATAGTGGGAAGAGGAGTGGTCGCTGCTCCTGCTGACTCCATATCGTGGTGCGGGCTTCTGTTACGATAAATGAGTGAGGAGGTGTGGAGTCAGGCGCAGAGAGCAAAAGATGTGGGAAAAAACACGCTATAATGTCCCGGAAACATAACATGAACAAAAGTAGGAAAACAAATGATCAGAAATATAAACGGACAGCGTGAAACCCAAAATACACTCAAACAACAAAAACAGACGAACAAGCCCGCACGAAACAGAAGCGGGCTGAACAAACTATATATAACCCTACCCTAACAACCAAACAAGAAACAGGTGATACCAATCAGACAAAACCAAAGGAACACAGAACAACGGATCGGCGACAGCTAGTAGACCGGCGACGACGACTGCCGAGCGCCACCCAAACAAAAAGGGGAGTCACCTTCGGTAATTTTCGTGACACTAAATACATTTCAATTAAAGAAAGTTACATTCCAATTAGAAAAACACATTGATATTCACAGTGCTGTGAAAAAGTATTTGTCCCCTTTCTGATATTCTCTATTTTTGCTAAATTTTAATACTGAATGTTATTAGATCTTCAACCAAAACCTAATATTAGATAAAGGGAACCTGAGTTTGCAAAATAACAAACCATATTTATACTTATTTTGTCTATTTAATTAACAAAGTTATGCAACACCCAATTCCCCTTGTGAAAAAGTAATTGCCCCTTTACACTCAATAATTGGTTGTTCCACCTTTAGCTCTAATGACTACAACCAAACACTTCCTGTAGTTGTTGATCAGTCTCTCACATTGCTGTGGAGGAATTTTGGCCCACTCTTCCACGCAGAACTGCTGTAACTCAGCAAAGCATCCTCAAACCATCACACTACCACCACCATGCTTGACGATTGATATGAAGTGTTTTACTGAGGAATGCAGTGTTTGGTTTTCAGCAGAGACAATGGGACCCATCCAGTCCAAAACGTTAGTAGAAGGAACCATGAGATCTGCTCAGTATCAAGTATCAGCAAGACAATGATCCAAAACACACAATCAAGTCAAAATGAAAATGTTTAAAAGCAACACATTTGTAGTTTTGGAATGACCTCGTCAATGTCCAGACCTAATCATCCCAACTGAGGTGTTGTGGCAGTACTTGAAATGACCAGTTCATGATTGAAAACCCACAAATGTCCCTGAGTTTACTTTTTAACACATGAACATTGGGTGTTACATAACTTTGTTATGAAATAAATGAAATAAGTAGGTAATTGTTGTGTTACTTGTTTACTCAGGTTCCCTTCATCTACTATTCTGTTTTCTTTGAGGATCTGATAACATTCAGCATCACAAATATGTAAAATTTGAGAAAATTAGAAAGGAGACAAATACTTTTTCACATCCCTGAATATCAACATAACTACAAATAACTAATTTACAGACTGTTAGCGATGTAAAACGCTATTTCGCTCAAAATGATCTGGTGGAATAATGTATTGAGATGGGAGTCGTATTTAAATAAATGTATCATAAAAGAGAGAGTTACCTAAAGTTAAATGGAGGGGATAACGGAGATATACGATACAATTTTGGGCTATCCGGACGTTATAGCATGGTACGTTTAAATGTTAGGGTATAGTATGTTGAGAAGTTTGGTTGGGTTTAATCTGATGATTAGAATTTAAAACTGAACTCAATCTAGGGAATATATATTTTACAACGGCAGGCAGATTTGTGGCTATAGCCAGCAACGGAATTGCTAGACACTCAATGGGGCTATATAGTGCAACGCTATGGACTCTAAATTAGGTAAGAATAGTTTAATCGTAAAAAGTTGTGATTGTTTTTCCGAGTATTGATTTTTGGTTAAGGTAACGCCAGTGCATTTGAACAAAAAGTAACGTATTCTAAAAAGTAATCTGTAAATCTGTTTTCCGTTCTCATTGCGGGGAACACATAAAATGTATTATCTTAAAGGGACAGTGCACGTCAATCACAGTGGTTTGAGTGTATGACAGGGGAAAAAATAGTGTGGGACGACAATTCGAAGATAGAAAAATAAGTTACATGATACCTCAAGAGATTTAAAACAAACGATGTGAAGGGATCATCGGAAATATTGGGTGTCGTTGTAGGAGTAAAAGTTTGGGTTAAGGGGATTTCCCTGTTCCCAGAGACAAGGTAGTTTAAAGGTGTACACTCACTAATGCGAGTATGGGTTTTTAATTAGACAAGTGAATAACGTATGGGGAATAGAGTTGTAATTAAAATACTAAGTCAAAGATGAGACAGTTACTAAGAGCAAAATGGATTCTAAATGATAACAAAGAGACAATTACGATTTATGCCCATCGAAAGGTTTTTATGAAATTAGCGAATTTAGAGATCTTGGTTGGGGTGGTAAATTATAACTCAGGATTTGAACAGATGTGATAAATTAGGTTTGGTTAATCGAACAAGAATTATTTACAATTCGTTTGAAGTCGCTACGAATTGGCAGGTTGAGCGCTTGATGATGGCGTCACTAGCGAGGCACTTTTGTCACCAGGGACTGGGGATAACGGAGCAAATCGTATGGCTGTTTCGAGTAACTTTTCAGAAGTTGATGTAAATTGCAAAATACATTTTTAACAGTAATTTGAGAGTTGCCAGGATGTCAGGAAAGATGCTAAAAACGATCAGCTGATACCTAGGTAGGGATCAAGGTTTGTGGCGTTGGTTTGGGTTGAACCATGTTAGAGAGGGAGACTGGATGTATGATTCGTAAAACATCGTGGTAATGGATTCCATGGTTGAAATTCCAGGGTTGATTGTTTACGTAACACCAGTGAATTTGAGCACTTTCAATTGTGTGGAACCATGTTAGGTATTTAAAGTTGAAAAGCAACCTCTATAGAAAAACATAACGGCATATGTTTCGGGAAATTAGCTAGGTTTAATTTGATTATTCGAGCTTTTCCCCTGATACGTAGACATCCGTAACAGGGGCAAGTGTTTTTTTTTTTCCTTGACGAACTAACAGATGTAAACGTGAGTCTCTGAGTAAGTTTGCCATCTGAAGCATTATAGTAGTGAGTTTCCGTATAGTTTGTTTTTTGCTGGTAAAAGTGTTTTGTTTATTTGTTTACTGGTTATGGTTAATTTTAGGGGGTGATTTAACTTAGTCGAACATTGTGTTCTGGCGGGTTTAGGTAGAACTCTTTGTTCCGGGACGGATGGGAGTTACCCAAAATAAGTAAATTAAAGGAGCCATGAGAGAATGCGAATGCATATTTATTAAATATCGGGGATTAAATTACGGATTCCTTACACTGTGAAATGTACGACATTTGCGGCAGAGGGAAAAAGTAATGCATTGGATAATAATGTTATCGGGTTAATTTTATCTAAAGGTAGCATGTTGATTTAAGTAAACATATCCGTAGACGATGTTTAAAACTTATGATTAATGATTTGAGTCAAAGGGGAATTATCATTAGGTTTTAGTTATAGTTCACTTATTGAGTTTCTGATTCGAGGTAGCATAGTGAATGATAGTTAGGTGTGTGGTGTCTCACTTTTAGGAACCTCCTGGGATTATAATTTTGGGGAGAGTGGGGGAGAGCAGCCATAAACGACCAAATTGAAAAAGGTCTGCAAATATATACACATAAAACAATTGTTAGAACTATTTGTTTTAGTGCAAGGGTATTTTAAAGAGGCACGCTCACATATGGAACCTTATGAGATGTTATTTTATGGGTTTTAATTACACAGGTGACTATTTCTATTGTAAGGATAAAGGGTTCTTTATGTCTAATATGGTATGACCTTTTGAACTTATCGTGACTGTCTTCTGAGGTCTGATCAGCCTCAGGGGAGAGTCATTTGTATAATGAATGTGGTCATATTGAGTTACTAGTTTTAAGGTAAATTCATTAGAAATGAAGCAGTTTTGGTTGAGGGGTTAGAATTACTGTTTGAACCGCAAATGAGAAAGTGGTTCAGGATTCTGTCTTATAACATTAGCTGTGAAGTTGTTGAATGGGCTATTAGTGATTTGGTATTGTAACAGAGAGAAAGTCATATTCATCATTGAGAATAAATAAGGGAAGATAACATATTTTGAGCCAACAGGGCAGGGAAGAAATTGAGATATTTTTGTTTGGTTTTAACACCCGTGTACAGGAGTGCCAAAAGACGGGTGACATTACCTGTGTAATGGGGGAGGGTGTCCGTATGGGGATTACATGATAACCAACTTGGGACAGTTCTGGGATTGGAGAAGAGGATATCCTTATAGCATAGGGGATCCCACAAAGGTGGATAGGTTTTCCATGATATGGGGGAAACCTGGGAGCACTGTTGAACTTTGTAAAGGTGATGAAATCCTACTAACCATCAAAACTATTAAGCTCTCTGATGCAGGCACTTACACCCTCGGACTACAAAGGACCGGGACAGACACGATGGGTGTGTTTTCTATTAAGGTACTGCCAAAACCAGAGGTCCCAGACGAACCAGGGCCAGACACACTCCTCTACCACCCCTGGACCGAACCTGCCACCACTGTGTTAAAAATCCCATTCAGGTAATTAATGTTAGACTATTCAGCTATTGATCAATTAGGCACAGAGACTGGTTTTGATGGTAGGGACAATTTGTGGCTGTCTTATACAGAATGGACTTGCTTTGGATATGCTTCTTGCCAGTCAGGGGGGCGTCTGCAAGATGTTCGGTGAACAATGTTGCACGTATATTCCTAATAACACCAGTCCAGATGGTAGTATATCTAAGGCCCTTAATGGGCTTGATGCACTATCTGCTGAGATGAGGACCATGGCGGGGGTGGAGGAGTCTGGACTGTTCTCTTGGTTGGGAGCCTGGTTAGGTAAGTACACTGGTATGGTGGTTACTGGATTTCTGACCCTAATTATTGTATTTTTGTTATTGATGTGTTGTGCTGCTTGCATTATACCGTGTTTTAAGAAGTCTGTTACAGATGTGGTGAAGGCTTCAGGCATGATGCCTTTGCTTGATGCTCCAGTTGGAGATGCTGATACTGAAGCATGCTTTCAGGGTAGGATGAGACTGACTGAGGATGACCCATGTATGTTTGTTCTCCCTGTCGTGAAGGGTGGCATGGTGCCCACCTGGTACAGGATAGGAGTAGCTGAGAGGACCAGATGGGTTATAATAATGCTTTGTTCTGCTTTATTCTGTTTTCCATGACCAAAGTTTTATTCCACACTTTGCAACACATATTAAATCCATGTTATTGTCAGATAGAATACTGAGGGTCCCCAAGGAGAGGGCTTGTTAGTGTAGGAAGGATTTTTAATATGGTTAGCATTTATTAGACCTTGATTGATTATTATAAGTTTTTAAATAGTATTACATTTAACAGGAATATAGGACATCTATGATGATTTAGGATTATTGTTAGGATTAAGATAGATTGATTAAGGAAATGTAAGGACTTTAGAGAAAAGCGCTCATAGACATGTTTTTTCTAAAAGAAAATCCATGAGTTTAGATAAAGCCAAACAGTGAGACATGTAGTTCAAATTTGGAAACATGAGAAACAGAGCCACAGGCAGACAGAAGAGCCCTCCCCCGCACTGCAGAGCAGAGAGAAGTTTTAGAAGGGGAGCCAGGACGAGCAAAGATAACATAATGTGTAGATAACAGTTACTGAGTGGAGACAAAAGCGAGAATTGGACATGTGGAAAATGAAAGGGGCGCTCCTAAATGATAATGTCAGAACAGAAGGATAATATACTAAATCTTACCTAAGTCATTGTTTAAAAAAGGCAAGGTTGTTACCTGGGCAGAGCCAGGTAACAAAGGGGGGATGGGTAAATGGTGTTCTAGAATAGGATGTGACCTACGGGATAATTAACTGATAACATTTTTTTTTTAAATTGTTTTGCTAATAAATGAGAAACTGTTTGTTAATCAAACCTGTATGTCCAAGATTTTATGCACTACAGGTGAAATACAGGTGAAGTCACTCAATCCAGTCCCATAGGCCTGTAGGGGGGACCATACCAGGAACTCCTGGTGACAGCTAGCTGAAAGAGCTACCCGGATTCATATCGCACTGCGGGAGGGTAAGGCACATTTGACTCTGTCGAACAATAACAGAGTTCGAGAGGAGAACTGGAATTAACAGAATTCTGGGGGCCATCTCTCGAATGAAAAATACCTTACCTGTCCTTTCCTCACTGTTGTTTTCATAGAAGTGAAGATGTGTCTGGCTCTTGCTAAGCGATGTGTTCTAGGGGAGAGGGTGGGGCTTCACATGGAAGCTGTTCGTCTGAAGCTGCCTTATCGTGGGTGACATATTCCTGATACAGCACTTCCTACTCGAGTATGCAGAGAGTGGTAATTTGACCCATGGTTTATACGGTGAGGATTTTGTTCCAAAATAGAAGAGATACCGGTGCAGGTTCCAATATTGATTGTGGACACAGGTCATAGCTCATGGGGAGAGAGGGCTATATGAATCCACTCACCCAGTATGGAGAAAGGTAGAGTAGAGTGGCATAAAGAGACGCTTAACCCTTTAAATAGAAATGAAGGAGGATCAAGGGTTGTGGTAGGGAGATGACCAGGTCTTGGTCAACACCCTAGTATGGTTCTGGGTAGAGGAGTGTGGGTCGGTATGGTAAAGGTGTTCATGAAAGCAGGAATGCCAGATAATGACATTTGTATTGATTTGCACTATTTATATCCCCAGGTTCCCCTTAACCTCTTAAGTCGACCCTCTACTTTTTTGAACATTCTGTTAAAAATCGCGCAACATTTCAGCGCCCTGCTACTCATGCCAGGAATATAGTATATGCATTTGCTTAGTCTGTGTGGATAGAAAACACTCAGACGTTTAAAAAACTGGTTAAATCACTGCTGTGGCTTTACCAGAACGGCATTTACATCGAAAAGCACAGGAAAAACTGATCACTGAAAATGGGAAAATATATCCATGCGCTACTTGATCCCATTGATAAAGGTGAACCACAATTAATTGACTGAGGTTGCAGTACCTACAGCTTCCACACGGTGTCTAGAGTCTTGTCATTTCCCTTCGAGTTTTTTCTTGGTCAAACACATGCAGGACACCGTATCTCCTCCGGTCTAGGACCGGATATTTTCGTTGAGTTTCTAGCCGGACATTTTTCCAGACGGACAGCTAATGATCTTTACATCGCCTCCTGATGAATTTTATCGCTTATTAACGTTTACTAATACCTAAAGTTGCATTACAAACGTATTTCGAAGTGTTTTGTGAAAGTTTATCGTCGACTTTTTTGAATTTAAAAAATGACGTTACGTTTTGAAACGATGTTTTTTCCGTTTATCACACAGTCTACATATAACGATATCTAGGCTTTATATGGACCGATTTAATCGAAATAAAGACCCAAATAGTGTTTATGGGACATCTAGGAGTGCCAACAAAGAAGATGGTGAAAGGTAATGAATGTTTTCTATTTTATTGTGCGGTTTGTGTAACGCCGAAATGCTAATTATTTTGTTTACGTCCCCTGTGGGTCTTTTGGGGTGTTGCATGCTATCAGATAATAGCTTCTCATGCTTTCGCCGAAAAGCATTTTAAAAAATCTGACTTGTTGCCTGGATTCACAACGAGTGTAGCTTTAATTCGATACCCTGCATGTGTATTTTAATGAACTTTTGAGTTTTAACTAATACTATTAGCATTTAGCGTAGCGCATTTGCATTTCCAGAGCTCTAGTTGGGACGCAAGCGTCCCGAGTAGAAGCAACAGGTTAAATCAAGACTTCCTCCCTTTACAGTGACAGGAGGAGAATATTACTGTCTGCCCCGGTACGGTACACATGGGAAATACGTGGGGGAAGTTAGTACTTGCAATAGGACAGAGAATATGACCACTGACGAGACCATGTCTGATTTGACAGGCTGGTTGAACTCTGGGAATTTCAATAAAATAAAATGGGCCAGTGTTGACACCTAGTGGTTGTGTGGGGTCATGTGCGTTGGATGTCTTTACACTCATTCAGACAACAGGACATGAAGTTATCTAAAAGGGAAAAGAGAAGCACTCCATCTGGGTCATTTGATGACAAGGTATACATTGATAACATTGGGGTTACAGGGGAGGTGCCAGATGAGTCAAAGCAAGAAATCAGATCCTAGCAGGATTAGAGTTAAGCATTTCCGGGGCTCTACTCTCACAACAACGTGGACTGGATTAATTATAGTTATGATAATCAACAGCGCTTTAGCAGGAATACTAGAGCTGTTATTAAAGGTTTTGTAGAACAGACTGAAGCAACCAGCTGGAAGACCTGACAGAATAGAATTGCATTAGATAAAAGGGGGAAGTGGGCGTGATAATCAGGACCATGTCTTACATCCCAGGTAACACAGCTCCGGACGAATCAGTGCCCGAAGCCTCAGCTGGTTTGACCACCCTGGCTCACGGGTTGGCAGAAACTCTGGGGTGGATACTTCTCTGAACTAAATTGGGTAGACAGTATTTATGGAAAAATGTGGTGTTATGGGCTACCTTCACCTGTGTGACTGTGTTAGTTTTGTACGTACGTGGTTGATTGCGTGTATGTATGAAAGTTATTGTTTCCAGGACTCTGGAGAGATCAATGACACTACAGATGGTGCGTTATGGGCCGATTCCAGGTTCTGACCCGTGGAGGACTGAAGGCATGTCTACAGAGGAAGTGGACGAATCTGGATCTGTCATTTGTGGGGAATTTATGCTTGATGAGAATAGTGTTGAGATGAAGGGGAATTAGATTGTAATTTGTTTCAATGATTAAACTGTTTTTTAATAAAGATTGTAACGGAAATCCTGAAAAAAGAGTTATGATTCTGATGTAGATTTAAAAACAGTTGGAGTTAAGGTTAGTATGAGTATGTTAATATTTTTATTTTGGAGATATGAATGTATAATATTTGATCAAAGGGAGGATTGTTAGAGGAAATTATAGTTGAAATGATTAATTATGTATACATTTCTGATTAAAACCATTTATTCTGATACTATTATGTTATGATATGAAATGTATGGGCTCTTGGTTAAGCTGTTACTGAAAATGTAAGGAAAACTAATTAATTGTCTGTACCTTGCGGGTTTAATTAAGGGGGAGAGATGCTATAGCTTTTCAGACAGATAAGAATGTTTGGATTGTGTTCCATTAGTGGAGAAAAGTATATCTTTTAGACAGTTTGGAATGTAGTTTTATGAGGGGAGTAGAAGAAGAGTTCCGGACCTAAAAACAATGGGCTCTTGTGAGAATCGGAGAGAGTGTGGGAAACTGATGATGTCATTTTCAGTTTATAACCTGTGGAAATATGTGTATGCGTTTAGTACTCTCTTGAAATAAACGCTGTTACCTTTGGCTTTTAAGACTGGTCTCAATCTACTTCGTACATAATTAATGACCTTACAATTCATTAATGAATTAGGTTCAGAAAATACATCCCAGTACAGATAATTAATCTAAATTTAAAAAAGAGAAAAGTTAGGAGAACATAACATAATTAGAGATCTCTCTTTGTCATCATCCTCTTCATCTTCTTCTCCCCCTCTTCTTTCTTGTGAGACCCCTCTTCCTCCTTGTGGAAGACCTTCCCATCAGGCTGCTTTTTCCATGTCACTTTGGTGTCTGCAGGTAACCCCTGCTCCTTCAGCTTGTTCCTTATCTGGAGAAACACAAAGACACACAGACACACACACTTTTATACCATCTATTGCATCTCATCTATACCGGTCGGTCATGGCCCATCCATATATATGTGTTTGTGACCAATAACATCTGCTAGCCATGTGTTTGTGAAAAATAAGATTTGATTTGAATATTTCACTCTGTATTAGTCATGTGTTTTTGGATATCCAACTGTCTCTGAGAAACGTGGGGTCACGGCCAGGATAGAAGGTCGTCCACAAACAGACTAGATCCCAGACCAGAGAGGAGGTCATCCACAACAGACTAGGACCCAGACCAGAGAGGAGGTCATCCACAACAGACTAGAACCCAGACCAGAGAGGAGGACATCCACAACAGACTAGAACCCAGACCAGAGAGGAGGTCATCCACAACAGACTAGGACCCAGACCAGAGAGGAGGACATCCACAACAGACTAGGACCCAGACCAGAGAGGAGGTCATCCACAACAGACTAGGACCCAGACCAGAGAGGAGGTCATCCACAACAGACTAGAACCCAGACCAGAGAGGAGGTCATCCACAACAGACTAGAACCCAGACCAGAGAGGAGGACATCCACAACAGACTAGGACCCAGACCAGAGAGGAGGTCATCCACAACAGACTAGGACCCAGACCAGAGAGGAGGACATCCACAACAGACTAGGACCCAGACCAGAGAGGAGGTCATCCACAACAGACTAGGACCCAGACCAGAGAGGAGGTCATCCACAACAGACTAGATACCAGACCAGAGAGGAGGTCATCCACAACAGACTAGGACCCAGACCAGAGAAGAGGTCTATACCGTTTGTATCATTACTGAGTTGGTTGTTCATGAACAGGGTAAAACTCACCTCTTGTAAGATGGAGTCCTGAACAGCAGGATTCAGATGTTGACTGAGGTTCAGATGTTGATCCTTTGGGGTCATCTTCATTCTCACCACCTGTCTCTTCAGTTGAGGTTTCTCAGGGGTCTCCACAGCTGGACCTACAAGATAATACAATCCCACAATGACAGTAGTGAATCATAGGGGCAACATTATAGTTATTCTGTCATCATAGTATTAGGTAGATCAGGTGGAGAATATGGTAACTTACCATAGCAGATGAAAGCATAGATGGAGTCACAAGGTTGATTTATCCATTTAGTATAATCAGAAGCAGTAAAAGGAGACACCAGAGTGCAGTTGCATGTCTGATCTGTTGTCAGCCATCTTGACTGCCAGTTTCTGAATGAGGAGTCACTCTGGTCTGACCATCTCCAGGAGTCTAGAAACAGACCGATCCACACAGGAAGTGATATCTTCTTCTCTATCTCTGTGTTCTCAGTCTGGTTCCTCACACTGACCAGGTCTGTGTGATACTGTCTGCAGTAACTCTGAGCATCTATCCAGGCCTTGTTCTCCTGAATTAAGACGTATGTTAGGTTGGTGTCTTGTTTTCCTGCAAAAGTCAAATGTAATAATCGATACAAATATCCAATAAAACATCATCTAATGATCATCTATAGTAAATGTTCTGATTGATTTGATAACAAATCAATAACTGATTAACAACTTAAAGCTCTCATGAGTCTATGTTTCAACTCAATGGCAGCTCCAGCACTTAGAACAGGCTTCATCATTAGTATGTAAACACTCACCATCATAACAGATGAAGTGATGCTGGTCATCACAGGAGGCGTTGTTCCACAGCCCAGATGTACTCATTAATGCACAGTTACCATTTTGGGGTGTCCCTGTGTCCCAGTTTCTGAACTCAGTCTCCCCCTCGCTGTAGAAACGTCTGTCTGCCAGAGACCAGTTCCACTTCATGGAGTCTCCCTTCTTCAGTCCGATCCGTAACCAGGAATTATAACTACCGACACTGGTCATCAGCCTGTTCAGGTCCTCCATGTCATCTACTGTAGCCAGATCAGTGTAATGTGCTCTGCAGTAACTCTGGGCATCAGTCCAGGTCATATCGTTGGTAATGAGGTGATACTGATGAAGACATGAGGAAGGTGTGTAGAACCCTGTGAACAGAATAATGATTAATGAGGGATATTTTCTCCAGCAACTTCTCAACCCCAACCACACTATCTATGGATCTGTTAACATACTGTACAGTACACACCTGCAGCCATGATCACACACACACCCATCATACGTGACCGCACATTCCCTGCGTGGGTATTCCCACTAGGCCACCTGCCACCCCAAAATATGTGAAAACACCTAACATAAATTAGGGCTCATAAATATTACAATTTATTCAAAACTTTAGCAATATTTCATTTAACTTGTACAAAATAAATGATATATAATAAAGACCTATAACTGATAAATTACCGTGAGGTGGTCAATACACACAGTGCCAATACATAAGATCATTTTGGGGACCAAATGGGCCTGAAACAGACAGCCGATCCAAAGACTGGGCTTATTTCAGGAACAGTGAGGGCTGTCCTAATCAGATATGAGCTGACAACACTGGGCAACACTGGGCCAATGTCTTAGAGATAATATGGAGCGGATTAGCAAGGACGTATCGGCCCAATGTGGGCATGTTTGCTGGGACACACACACAGTAAACTGACCTGAGATTAGCAGGGTGAGATACAACAACGTTTCCATCACTGTGAAATTCAAAGGATATATGATTAAAATGAATGGACTTCAAGGTTGCAACACTTTACCAACACAAACTGTCTTTCTCCTTCTTTACTGATATGACCTGACAGGACAGGTGGAGATAATGCTCCCCACATAGAGGATTATCACCTGTTCAGAGACAGGAACAATCAGTGATTGTTAGGTTAGGTTTCTAAAGTATTGGAAGTGGATAGGGATGAAAAACCTCAACATAACATTTCCAGAGAGTAAGAACACATGGTGGATTATTTTACACTGGAACCTTCAAAACTAGAAATAAATAAAGTATCTAATAAATATTAGAAACATTTCTCTACAATAAAATATTTTAGAATTACAAAATGATTCCACAACCCAAAATGGCCTCACCTGTTTTTTGTAGAAATCTCTTACTCTTGCTCTCTCTCTCCCCTTTCTATCTCTCTGTCACTCATACTGTGTGTCTGTCATCCCATGTTTATCCCTATTTAAACCTTACACTGTTCCTCATTTGCTTGAATTTGTTATTCCTCTCAAATTAAAACAAAACTGTGATGTGACATTCTTCCCACTGGGTAAGGGGTTGGACATAACTATAGAAGGAAACAGTTAGAGGCTATACAGAACATTTGCATGTGATGGTGCTCTTGATTCAAAGGAGATAGTCTAGTCTATTGCCCAGAAATGGCCTCAATGTACAGAAAAGGGTTGAGTTATTTCTAGTATTGTTCAGATGAGTGAGTGAGGCCTTATTTCACAGTGACACTCCCAGGTAAAGCCACTTGACTTGAACAGGGCTGGAGGTATTTAACAGAGACAGACAGGAACCCAGCGGCCCTGGTATCAGCTCTCAGCTCACTGACCAGCACTACTCCCCCTACATCAGCAGTAAATATCATAACCCAACACTAAATGTCATATCCCAACAGTAAATATCATATCCCAACAGTAAATAACATAACCCAAGAGTTTTTAATTTTTTTTATTTCACCTTTATTTAACCAGGTAGGCAAGTTGAGAACAAGATAAAGCAAAGCAGTTCAACACATACAACGACACAGAGTTACACATGGAGTAAAACAAACATACAGTCAATAATACAGTATAAACAAGTCTATATGTCATGTGAGCAAATGAGGTGAGATAAGGGAGGTAAAGGCAAAAAAAGGCCATGGTGGCAAAGTAAATACAATATAGCAAGTAAAACACTGGAATGGTAGATTTGCAGTGGAACAATGTGCAAAGTAGAAATAAAAATAATGGGGTGCAAAGGAGCAAAATAAATTAATTAATAAATTAAATACAGTAGGGAAAGAGGTAGATGTTTGGGCTAAATTATAGGTGGGCTGTGTACAGGTGCAGTAATCTCTGAGCTGCTTTGACAGTTGGTGCTTAAAGCTAGTGAGGGAGATAAGTCTTTCCAGTTTCAGAGATTTTTGTAGTTCGTTCCAGTCATTGGCAGCAGAGAACTGGAAGGAGAGGCGGCCAAAGGAAGAATTGGTTTTGGGGGTGACTAGAGAGATATACCTGCTGGAGCGTGTGCTACAGGTGGGAGATGCTATGGTGACCAGCGAGCTGAGATAAGGGGGGACTTTACCTAGCAGGGTCTTGTAGATGACATGGAGCCAGTGGGTTTGGCGACGAGTATGAAGCGAGGGCCAGCCAACGAGAGCGTACAGGTCGCAATGGTGGGTAGTATATGGGGCTTTGGTGACAAAACGGATTCCACTGTGATAGACTGCATCCAATTTGTTGAGTAGGGTATTGGAGACTATTTTGTAAATGACATCGCCGAAGTCGAGGATTGGTAGGATGGTCAGTTTTACAAGGGTATGTTTGGCAGCATGAGTGAAGGATGCTTTGTTGCGAAATAGGAAGCCAATTCTAGATTTAACTTTGGATTGGAGATGTTTGATATGGGTCTGGAAGGAGAGTTTACAGTTTAACCAGACACCTAAGTATTTGTAGTTGTCCAAGTATTCTAAGTCAGAGCCGTCCAGAGTAGTGATGTTGGACAGGCGGGCAGGTGCAGGTAGCGATTGGTTGAAGAGCATGCATTTAGTTTTACTTGTATTTAAGAGCAATTGGAGGCCACGGAAGAAGAGTTGTATGGCATTGAAGCTTGCCTGGAGGGTTGTTAACACAGTGTCCAAAGAAGGGCCAGAAGTATACAGAATGGTGTCGTCTGCATAGAGGTAGATGAGACTCACCAGCAGCAAGAGCGATATCATTGATGTATACAGAGAAGAGAGTCGGTCCAAGAATTGAACCCTGTGGCACCCCCATAGAGACTGCCAGAGGTCCGGTCAGCAGACCCTCCGATTTGACACACTGAACTCTATCAGAGAAGTAGTTGGTGAACCAGGCGAGGCAATCATTTGAGAAACCAAGGCTGTCGAGTCTGCCGATGAGGATGTGGTGATTGACAGAGTCGAAAGCCTTGGCCAGATCAATGAATGCGGCTGCACAGTAATGTTTCTTATCGATGGCGGTTAGGATATCGTTTAGGACCTTGAGCATGGCTAAGGTGCACCCATGACCAGCTCTGAAACCAGATTGCATAGCAGAGAAGGTATGGTGAGATTCGAAATGGTCGGTAATCTGTTTGTTGACTTGGCTTTCGAAGACCTTAGAAAGGCATGGTAGGATAGATATAGGTCTGTAGCAGTTTGGGTCAAGAGTGTCCCCCCCTTTGAAGAGGGGGATGACCGCAGCTGCTTTCCAATCTTTGGGAATCTCAGACGACACGAAAGAGAGGTTGAACAGGCTAGTAATAGGGGTGGCAACAATTTCGGCAGATAATTTTAGAAAGAAAGGGTGCAGATTGTCTAGCCCGGCTGATTTGTAGGGGTCCAGATTTTGCAGCTCTTTCAGAACATCAGCTGAACGGATTTTGGAGAAGGAGAAATGGGGAAGGCTTGGGCGAGTTGCTGTGGGGGGTGCAGTGCTGTTGATCGGGGTAGGAGTAGCCAGGTGGAAAGCATGGCCAGCCGTAGAAAAATGCTCATTGAAATTCTCAATTATGGTGGATTTATCAGTGGTGACAGTGTTTCCTATCTTCAGTGCAGTGGGCAGCTGGGAGGAGGTGTTCTTATTCTCCATGGACTTTACCATGTCCCAGAACCTTTTTGTGTTAGTGTTGCAGGAAGCAAATTTCTGCTTGAAAAAGCTAGCCTTGGCTTTTCTAACTGCCTGTGTATAATAGTTTCTAGCTTCCCTGAACAGCTGCATATCACGGGGGCTGTTCGATGCTAATGCAGAACGCCATAGGATGTTTTTGTGTTGGTTAAGGGCAGTCAGGTCTGGGGAGAACCAAGCGCAGAGGTGTATTTAGAGGGCAAGTTGGTTAGGATGATTAGGATGATATCTACGAGGGTGCCCTTGTTTAAGGCTTTGGGGAGGTACCTGGTAGGTTCATTGATAATTTGTGTGAGATTGAGGGCATCAAGCTTAGATTGTAGGATAGCTGGGGTGTTAAGCATGTTCCAGTTTAGGTCGCCTAGCAGCACGAGCTCTGAAGATAGATGGGGGGCAATCAGTTCACATATGGTGTCCAGAGCACAGCTGGGGGCAGAGGGTGGTCTATAGCAGGCGGCAACGGTGAGAGACTTGTTTTTAGAGAAGTGGATTTTTAAAAGTAGAAGTTCAAATTGTTTGGGTATAGACCTGGATAGTAGGACAGAACTCTGCAGGCTATCTTTGCAGTAGATTGCAACACCGCCCCCTTTGGCAGTTCTATCTTGTCTGAAAATGTTGTAGTTTGGGATTAAAATTTCAGAATTTTTGGTGGTCTTCCTAAGCCAGGATTCAGACACAGCTAGAACATCCGGGTTGGCAGAGTGTGCTAAAGCAGTGAATAGAACAAACTTAGGGAGGAGGCTTCTAATGTTAACATGCATGAAACCAAGGCTATTACGGTTACAGAAGTCATCAAAAGAGAGCGCCTGGGTAATAGGAGTGGAGCCAGGCACTGCAGGGCCTGGATTCACCTCTACATCACCAGAGGAACAGAGGAGGTGAACGATAAGGGTACAGCTAAAAGCAATAAGAATTGGTCGTCTAGAACGTCTGGAACAGAGAGTAAAAGGACGTTTCTGGGGGCGATAAAATAGCTTCAAGGTATAATGTACAGACAAAGGTATGGTAGGATGTGAATACAGTGGAGGTAAACCTAGGTATTGAGTGATGATGAGAGAGATATTGTTTCTAGAAACATCATTGAAACCAGGAGATCTCATCGCATGTGTGGGTGGTGGAACTAATAGGTTGGATAAGGTATAGTGAGCAGGACTAGAGGCTCTACAGTGAAATAAGCCAATAAACACTAACCAGAACAGCAATGGACAAGGCATATTGACATTAAGGAGAGGCATGCTTTGTCGAGTGATCAAAAGTGTCCAGTGAGTAGTGCGGTTGGTTGGGGTCACGGCGATTTAGACAGCTAGCCGGGCCATCGGTAGCAAGCTAGCATAGGATGGAGTTCTGTTATTAGCCACCTCGTGCGTTTCCGTCGGTAGGATTAGCGGGGTTCCGTGTGGTAGAGGGGATGAATCCAAATCACACAACAAAAAAAACAATAGATATAGTTATAGAGGCCCAAGAATTTTTTAATAAAATAAATAATAAAAAATAAATTGTCCGATAGGTCTATTCAGATAGCAGCCGATAAGACAGCTAACGGTTAGCGGACCGCAGATGCGCGTTCAGGTAACGTCGCGACGGAGGAGCCAGCCGGATAACTGCTTCGGGTAGATAACGTTGGTAGTCCAGTTGTGAAGGCCCGGTGGGGCTCCGCGTTGGCAGTAAAACGGGTCCGGATAGGTGATTGTAGCCCAGGAGTGACTGATGGAACTCTTCAGCTGGCTAGCTCCGGAATAATTGATGTTTGCTCCGGAATCGACGAAAGCCGATAGTCATACGGATAGCAGCTAGCTAGTTGCGAGATCCAGGTATGAATGTCAAGAGTTAGCGGTTGAAATCCAGGGACATGGAGAGAAAAATAGGTCCGGTATGTCCTGTTCCGAGCGGCGCCGTACAAAACTGGCGATATATTTTCGAGCTAAAGGATAGCTGATGACCACAAACCGTGGTTAGCTGAATACTAACGATTTGCCAGTAAAGAAGCTAATTAGCTTCTGATTAGCTTCTGGCTAGCTTCTGGATTAGCTTCTGGCTAGCTTCTGGTTAGCTTCTGGTTAGCTTCTGGTTAGCTTCTATGGAGGATTACAGATTTGAGGTATATAATACTTTTTTTATAAATATAAAATGGTGAGGCGGGTTGCAGGAGAGTGTTTTGAAGATGAGTTTATGGAAAAAAAAATATATATGTATAAAAAGGTATGCGAAAAAAGTTGTAAATATATATATATATATATATATACGGGACACGACAAGACAAGGACAAAATACCTCTGAACTGCTATGCCATCTTGGAGTAAATATCCTAACCCAACAGTAAATATCATAACCCAACAGTAAATATCATAACCCAACAGTAAATAACATAACCCAACAGTAAATAACATAACCCAACAGTAAATATAATAACCCAACAGTAAATATCATAACCCAACAGTAAATATCATAACCCAACAGTAAATATAATAACCCAACAGTAAATATCATAACCCAACAGTAAATAACATAACCCAACAGTAAATAACATAACCCAACAATAAATAACATAACCCAACAGTAAATATAATAACCCAACAGTAAATAACATAACCCAACAGTAAATATCATAACCCAACAGTAAATATCATAACCCAACAGTACATAACATAACCCAACAGTAAATAACATAACCCAACAATAAATAACATAACCCAACAGTAAATATAATAACCCAACAGTAAATATCATAACCCAGCAGTAAATATAATAACCCAACAGTAAATATAATAACCCAACAGTAAATATCATAACCCAACAGTAAATAACATAACCCAACAGTAAATAACATAACCCAACAATAAATAACATAACCCAACAGTAAATATAATAACAACAGTAAATAACATAACCCAACAGTAAATATCATAACCCAACAGTAAATATCATAACCCAACAGTACATAACATAACCCAACAGTAAATAACATAACCCAACAATAAATAACATAACCCAACAGTAAATATAATAACCCAACAGTAAATAACATAACCCAACAGTAAATATCATAACCCAACAGTAAATATCATAACCCAACAGTACATAACATAACCCAACAGTAAATAACATAACCCAACAATAAATAACATAACCCAACAGTAAATATCATAACCCAGCAGTAAATATAATAACCCAACAGTAAATATCATAACCCAGCACCCCTGACCAGCACTACTCCCTTTATATTAGCAGTAAATAACATGCACCAGCTGCAACTGTAATGAAATAAGTTCTCTCTTCCCCCCGCCCCCCCATCTCTCTCACTGTATCTCTCTTTCTCTCTCTCTTTCTCTCTCGTCTGGTCCCTCTTTATTTAGGACCCTCTCCTTCCCTTTCACACTCTCTCCCTGTATCTCTCTCTCTCTCTCTCCCTCCTCTCTCGTCTGGTCCCTCTTTATTTAGGACCCTCTCCTTCCCTTTCACACTCTCTTCATCTGTTCCTCTCTCTGTGTTCTCCCCCTCTCTCTTTTTCTCCATCTCTCTCAGAAAGACATGACATCTTTCTCTCACCTTGCCCGTGTTTGTTTCTGTCACTTTACTAGTGCTACACTCTATCACTCATTCATTTTGTTTCAGTTCTGTTTGTGTGTTTGTGTTTTTTTGCTTAAATATTCTTGTAGGGAACCAGACATCCTCACATGGATAGTTAAACAAGGATCATTCAGACAATTGAGGACATTTTGCCCATCCCCACAAGGGAAAAGGCTATTTTAGGTTTCGGGGACAGATTAAGGGTTAGGGTTACAATTATGGTTAGGATTAAAGTTAGGGGTTAGGGTTAGAAGTTAGGGTTAGGATTAAGGTTAGGGGTTAGGGTTAGGAGTTAGGATTAAGGGTAGGATTAAGGTTAGGTTTTGGGTTAGAAGTTAGTGTTAGGATTAAGGTTAGGAGTTACATTTAGGGTTAGGAGTTAGGGTTAGGATTAAAGTTAGGGGTTACGGTTAGGTTTAGGGTTAGGAGTTAGGGTTAGGATTAAGGTTAGGAGTTACGTTTAGGGTTAGGAGTTAGGGTTAGGATTAAAGTTAGGGGTTACGGTTAGGTTCAGGGTTAGGAGTTAGGGTTAGGATTAAGGTTAGGAGTTACGGTTAGGTTTAGGAGTTATGTTTAGGAGTCAGGGTTAGGATTAAGGTTAGGGTTAGGGTTACTGTTAAAATGTAGGGTTAGATTTTGGTTTTGGGGAGAAGAGGTTTTGGATGGGATTAAATTGTTTGGTCCCCACAAGGATAGCAATACAAAACTGTATGTTTGTGTGAGTGTCTCTTTTGCTAAGCATAACAAAAAGCCTGAACTCTGTCTATGTTGTTGTTGTTGTTGTTGTTAGGCTAACAGTCCCTTTAGTGGTGAGCGTCGCTGTCCGTGATGTAAAATAGGTCCTGTCAGGTTTCTATTACCATGATCTCTTCCATTGAGGTCTAAATAGTTTGTATAAAGATTGGAGGACAATAAAGCATATGGAGAGAGAAAGAGAGAGAGAGAGTTCTACTTTCTATGTTCAATTCCTTTTGAAAAAAACACTATGTTGTAAAGAATGAGTATAAAAGCTATATCAATAGCATCGGATCAAATTCTCCATCCCTTTGTTTGTGGTTTTTACAGGTCTGTTGCTGAACATGGGGAGGTTGAGAGGCAGGTAGGAGAGAGATGAGCAGGTTCTCATGGGGTCACTGCTCAGGGCCCTAAATCACCTAAATGATGTCACGATTGGAATTGAAGGGGATTCCTTAGTGCTTTTAGAGTTGCTTTGTGGTTTGACTGGAGAGCAAGAAATGACATTACCAATCAGACAGCCATTACCAATCAGACAGCCAATCAGATGTGTTCGCAACCATCACACAAGTAGAAGAAGCTTGTCAGCCTTTATGTGTGTGTATGTGTGTGAGTTTGCTTGTAAGTGTCTATGAGGTTTTTCTAAGGAGAGGGAAAAGACTCTTTCCACACAGTTCCAAGCCAGACAGTGAGCCACCATGTTGGAAATCAACCAAAACTAACAAGACAATCATTTGGGTGCTTCTACATTAACTTCCAAGACATCCCCTAAATCCTCCTGAAAAGTCTTATTCATGTCAAGGTTTTGTTTTTCAGTCCAAAGTGCTTTATTTTACCATGGACAACCGGGGAGGTGGCGTTTATTCATGATTCCATGAGGTAAGAACGGACTCCTCTCTCTCACCAGAGAGCCTAGTGATCCTTGCACCTACACAGATGTTGTCTACAGAAGGTGATATTGTACTGTGGTTGTGGTGGAAGGCTACTTTGTTTGTCATTTGCGTATGCTAAGCAACTGTATGCTAACATGTGGCTTTAGTGACACGCATACTGTAGCATTGCCTTGTTGTTCTTCGTTCAAGCTCAAAACCAGCCCCAAAAACAGAGAGAACGGGAGAGACAGAGAGAGAGAGAGAGAGAAATGGGCATTTGTTGTTTGCTGGATTGTGCCTCTTCATTGGTCTCCCTCCGCCAAAGGGCAACAACACCATCCATACTCTCTCTCGTTCTCTCTGTTTTTCTCTCTTTCTCTCTTTCTGTGTATCTCTCTCCCTCTGTCCTCCTTCTCTCTTTATATCTCCCTCTGTTTGCCTCGGAACTGTCTGTTTAGGAAGAAGCTCACTGTGGGAAGCCCACTCAGTACCATTTGCTCAAATGTGAATGTCACTGATATGCCTAACTTGGACCAGCCTCTCAGAATAGCACTAAAAGCAACTTGAACCCATTGATAAAGGTGAACCACAATTAATTGACTGAGGTTGCAGTACCTACAGCTTCCACACGGTGTCTAGAGTCTTGTCATTTCCCTTCGAGTTTTTTCTTGGTCAAACACATGCAGGGCACCGTATCTCATATGGTCTAGGACCGGATATTTTCGTTGAGTTTCTAGCCGGACATTTTTCCAGACGGACAGCTAATGATCTTTACATCGCCTCCTGATGAATTTTATCGCTTATTAACGTTTACTAATACCTAAAGTTGCATTACAAACGTATTTCGAAGTGTTTTGTGAAAGTTTATCGTCGACTTTTTGAATTTTAAAAAATGACGTTACGTTTTGAAACAATGTTTTTTTCGTTTATCACACAGTCTACATATAACGATATCTAGGCTTTATATGGACCGATTTAATCGAAATAAAGACCCAAATAGTGTTTATGGGACATCTAGGAGTGCCAACAAAGAAGATGGTGAAAGGTAATGAATGTTTTCTATTTTATTGTGCGGTTTGTGTAACGCCGAAATGCTAATTATTTTGTTTACGTCCCCTGTGGGTCTTTTTGGGTGTTACATGCTATCAGATAATAGCTTCTCATGCTTTCGCCGAAAAGCATTTTAAAAATCTGACTTGTTGCCTGGATTCACAACGAGTGTAGCTTTAATTCGATACCCTGCATGTGTATTTTAATGAACTTTTGAGTTTTAACTAATACTATTAGCATTTAGCGTAGCGCATTTGCATTTCCAGAGCTCTAGTTGGGACGCAAGTGTCCCGAGTAGAAGCAACAGGTTAACATACAGCGCATTCAGAAAGTATTCAGCCCCTTGACTTTTTCCACATTTTGTTACATTACAGCGTTAATCCAATATTGATTAAATACATGTTTTTCCTCATCAATTTACACACAATACACCATAATGACAAAGCGAAAACAGAAATACATTCTTTACATAAGAATTCAGACCCTTTGCTATGAGACTCGAAATTGAGCTCAGGTGTATCCTATTTCCATTGAAAATCCATGAGATTTACTACAACTTGTTTGGATTCCATCTCTGGTAAACTAAAATGATTGGACATGATTTGGAAAGGCACACACCTGTCTATATAAGGTCCCACAGTTGACAGTGCAGAGCAAAAACCAAGCCATGAGGTCGTAGCAATTGTCCGTAAAGCTATGAGACAGGATTGTGTCAAAGCACAGATCTGGGGAATGGTAGAAAAACATTTCTTCAGCGTTGAAGGTCCCCAAGAACACAGTGGTCTCCTTCATTCCAAAGTTTGGAACTACTAAGACTCCTCACTGAGCAATTGGGGGAGAAGGGCCTTGGTCAGGGAGGTGGTCAAGAACCCGATGGTCACTCTGACAGAGCTCTTGAGTTCCTCTGTGGAGATGGGAGAACCTTCCAGAAGGACAACCATCTCTGCAGCACTCCACCAATAAGGCCTTTATGGTAGAGTGGCCAGACGGAAGCCACTCCTCAGTAAAATGCACATGACAGCCCGCTTGGAGTTTGCCAAAAGGCATCTAAATACTCTCAGACCATGAGAAACAAGATCCTCCGGTCTGATGAAACCAATTATTGAACTCTTTGGCCTAAATGCCAAGCATCACGTCTTTAGGAAACCTGGCACCATCCCTACGGTGACGCATGGTGGTGGCAGCATCATGCTGAGGCGATGTATTTCAGTGGCAGGGACTGGGAGACTAGTCAGGATCGAGGGAGAGATGAATAGAGCAAAGCACAGAGAAATCATTGATGAAAACATGCTCCGGAGCGCTCAGGACCTCAGACCGGGGTGAAGGTTCACCTTGCAACAGGACAATGTTCCTAAGCACACATTCAAGACAGCGCAGGAGTGGTTTCGCGACATGTCTCTGAATGTCCTTGAATGGCCCAGCCAGATTCTGGACTTGAACCCGATCGAACATCTCTGGAGAGACCTCAAAATAACTGTGCAGCAACGCTCCCCATCCAACCTGACAGAGCTTGAGAGGATCGGCAGAGAAGAATGTGAGAAACTCCTCAAATACAGGTGTGCCAAGCTTGCAGCGTCAAACTCAAGAACACTCACAACTTTTTTTGCTGCCAAAGGTGCTTCAACAAAATAATTTGTAATGGGTCTGAATACTTATGTAAATGTCATATTTCAGTTTTTAAATTTATGAATTAGCAAACATTTACTAAAAACAGTTTTGATTTGTCATTATGGGGTATTGTGTCTAGATTGATGAGGGAAAAAAAACTATTCAATCAATTTTAGAATAAGGCTGTAATGTAACAAAAAGTGGAAAATGTCAAGGGCTATGAATACTTTCCTAAGGCACTGTATGTAGCCTAAAGAAAACAAAACAAAATTCATCATACTGACAATTTACTAACATCAGAAAACATTTATATTCTGTCCATGTTTGAAACCCACTTAGATCATGCATTAGATGATGCAATCATAGATTGACAGGGTTGTATAATATACAGGTAAGATAGAAATGCAAATGGAAATAATAGCCGTGTCATTTTCTCACTTCATGAACCAGTGGCTTCATAAGTTACCCTGGCTGAGAGAAGACTCCATTTGACTCTGTATTTCAATACAAACAAATTGAGATGTGGTGCCAGAGTGATTTGCATGGTCTACCGTAGTAGGAGACCCAGGACACAGTCATGTGGAACGGGGAAGTAACAAACACTGATCACTATCACACATACTACACAGTACACCCACAGTACCATATGCAGGCAATACTGCCTATACAAAGAGGTACCTTATGTGAGCCGATGAGTACACTGTTGCGCAGTAGGTAACAAGACTGTAGTTTTGATAGAGAAGCTGCTTGTATGTGCCTTCTGTCCTTTCCAAAACACTGTGAGAACGAGTTTAATAAAGGTTCCATTCACTTTGTGCATTAGCGTTTGAGGTAGAGCCAAGTTATAGCAAACAACAAATTACCATATTTATTTAATGCCCCCCCCTCTCTCTCCCTGTGTATCTCTCTCTCTCTGACTCTGTATCTTTCTCCCTTCCTCTCTCTCTGTATCTATCTCTGTCCCCCTTCTTTCTGTATTTCTCTCTCCCTCTCCCTCCCTCCTTCCCTCCCTCTCCATCTCTCTCTCCCTCTCCCTCCCTCCTTCCCTCCCTCTCCATCTCTCTCCCCCTCTCCCTCCCTCCTTCCCTCCCTCTCCATCTCTCTCTCCCTCTCCCTACCCCCTTCCCTCCCTCTCCATCTCTCTCTCCCTCTCCCTTCCTCCTTCCCTCCCTCTCCATCTCTCTCTCCCTCTCCCTCCCTCCTTCCCTCCCTCTTCATCTCTCTCTCCCTCTCCCTACCTCCTTCCCTCCCTCTCCATCTCTCTCTCCCTCTCCCTTCCTCCTTCCCTCCCTCTCCATCTCTCTCTCCCCTCTCCTCCCTCCTTCCCTCCCTCTTCATCTCTCTCTCCCTCTCCCTACCTCCTTCCCTCCCTCTCCATCTCTCTCTCTCTCTCCCTTCCTCCTTCCCTCCCTCTCCATCTCGCTCTCTCCCTCTCCCTCCCTCCTTCCCTCCCTCTCCATCTCTCTCTCCCTCTCCTCCCTCCTTCCCTCCCTCTCCATCTCTCTCTCCCTCTCCCTCCCTCCTTCCCTCCCTCTCCATCTCTCTCTCCCTCTCCCTCCCTCCTTCCCTCCCTCTCCATCTCTCTCTCCCGCTCTCTTTGTCCCCATCACTGATGCATATTGTGTATGAGAGGGCTGAAGCCCGGGCCTGCCTAATTGCTATCATTTTTAGTAAAGTGCAAGTTGTTATTCTACCCAGCGATTGGTAATGCGCATCAATATTCACCAACGTTTATTGAATGTCAAAGGTCACTGGGCGCCTGATTGATCTTGACCTCTTTTCTAGAATGTTAGAATCTAAAGTGTTGTCATACAACGGCAATTTTAAAAAGCTCTTTTGCCGGCCAATGGAATATTAACCATCCCTCGGAGGGGAAAGATGCGGAAATTAAGATGAATGATCTTTTTAGGAAGTCTGCCATACACTATGAAGATTTATTTATTTATTTCACCTTTATTTAACCAGGTAGGCTAGTTGAGAACAAGTTCCCATTTGCAACTGCGACCTGGCCAAGATAAAGCAAAGCAGTGTGACACAGACAACAACACAGAGTTACACATGGAGTAAACAATAAACAAAGCCAATAACACAAACAAGTCAATGACACAGTAGAGAAAAGAGAGTCTATATACAGTGTGTGCAAAAGGCATGAGGAGGTAGGCAATAAATAGACCATAGGAGCGAATAATTACAATTTAGCAGATTAACACTGGAGTGATAAATGAGCAGATGATGATGTGCAAGTAGAGATACTGGTGTGCAAAAGAGCAGAAAAGTAAATAAAATAAAAACAGTATGGGGATGAGGTAGGTAGATTGGGTGGGCTATTTACAGATGGACTATGTACAGCTGCAGTGATTGGTTAGCTGCTCAGATAGTTGATGTTTAACGTTGGTGAGGGAAATAAAAGTCTCCAACTTCAGCGATTTTTGCAATTTGTTCCAGTCACTGGCAGCTGAGAACTGGAAGGAAATGCAGCCAAATGAGGTGTTGGCTTTGTGGATGATCAGTGAGATATACCTGCTGGAACGTGTGCTACGGGTGGGTGTTGTTATCGTGACCAGTGAACTGAGATAAGGCGGAGCTTAACCTAGCATAGACTTATAGATGACCTGGAGCCAGTGGGTCTGGCGACGAATATGTAGCGAGGGTCAGCCGACTAGAGCATACAGGTCGCAGTGGTGGGTGGTATAAGGGGATTTGGTAACAAAATGGATGGCACTGTGATAGGCTGCGTCCAGAATGCTGAGTAGAGTGTTGGAAGTTATTTTGTAGATGACATCGCCGAAGTCGAGGATCGGTAGGATAGTCAGTTTTACTAGGGTAAGTTTGGCGGCGTGAGTGAAGGAGGCTTTGTTGCGAAATAGAAAGCCGATTCTAGATTTGATTTTGGATTGGAGATGTTTAATATGAGTCTGGAAGGAGAGTTTACAGTCTAAACAGACACCTAGGTATTTATAGTTGTCCACATATTCTAGGTCGGAACCATCCAGGTTGGTGATGCTAGTTGGGCGGGCAGAGATCGGTTGAGATCGGTTGAAAAGCATGCATTTGGTTTTACTAGCGTTTAAGAGCAGTTGGAGGCCACGGAAGGAGTGTTATATGGCATTGAAGCTCGTTTGGAGGTTAGTTAGCACAGTGTCCAAGGAAAGGCCAGAAGTATACAGAATGGTGTCGTCTGCGTAAAGGTGGATCAGGGAATCGCACGCAGCAAGAGCGACATTATTGATCTTATTCTGTCCTGAGTGTGTCTTGAACTCTGTCGTACCCCCATAGAGACTGCCAGGGGTCCTGACAACAAGCCCTCCGATTTGACACAAAGGATGGATATAGGTCTGTAACAGTTTGGGTCTAGGGTGTCACCCCCTTTGAAGAGAGGGATGACTGCGGCAGCTTTCCAATATTTAGGGATCTCGGCCGATACGAAAGAGAGGTTGAACAGGCTGGTAATAGGGGTTGTAGCAATGGCGTTGGATAGTTTTAGAAAGAGAGGGTCCAGATTGTCTTGCCCAGCTGATTTGTACTGGTCCAGGTTTTGCAGCTCTTTCAGAACATCTGCTGTCTGGACATGGGTGAAGGAGAAGCTGGGGAGGCTTGGGAGAGTAGCTGTACATTTTCGGTTATCATGGATTTATCAGTGGTGACCGTGTTACCTAGCCTCAGGGCAGTGGGCAGCTGGGAGGAGGTGCTATTGTTCTCCATGGACTTTACAGTGTCCCAAAACTTTTTGGAGTTTGAGCTACAGGATGCGAATTTCTGAAAATGCTAGCCTTTGCTTTCCTGACTGACTGTGTGTATCGGTTCCTGACTTTCCTGAACAGTTGCATATCGTGGGGACTATTCAATGCTATGGCAGTCTGCCACTGAAGTGAACCAAGGGCTATATCTGTTCTTAGTTCTGCATTTTTTGAACGGGGCATGCCTATCTATGACGGTGAGGAAATTACGTTTAAAGAATGACCAGGCATCCACGACTGACGGGATGAGGTCAGTATCCTTACAGGATACCTGGGCCAGGTCAATTAGAAAGGCCTGCTTGCAGAAGAGTTTTAGGGAGCGTTTGATAGTGATGAGGGGTGGTCGTTTGACCGCGGAACCATAGCAGATACAGACAATGAGGCAGTGATTGCTGATATCCTGATTGAAAACAGCGGAGGTGTATTTGGAGGGCAAGTTGGTCAGGATAATGTCTATGAGGGTGCCCATGTTTACAGATTTAGGGTTGTACCTGGTGGGTTCCTTGATGATTTGTGTGAGATTGAGGGCATCTAGCTTAGATAGTAGGACTGCTGGGGTGTTTTAAGCATATCTCAGTTTAGGTCACCTAACAGAACGGACTCTGAGCTAGATGGGGGGCGATCAATTCACAAATCGTGTCCAGGGCACAGCTGGGAGCGGAGGGGGGTATATATTTTAAAAGGGGGAAACGGAAATGTCATCGATTTGAAAGCAATAATTCATTTTTTTTCTTCAGATATTCGACCTAACAATGGTGAAAGAGCAATGCACCGTTTTCTGTCCTGAGTGTGTCTGGTCAAGTACTTAATGCAAAAGAGCTTGTGTGGATTGTTGCAATTAACCCTTTAAATGAATAAAACAAAAATTTGTGTTTTCATCCTTCCTGTTGTTCATGGTTAATATGGGTTGTTCTTGAAACATAGTATATTCAGCACCTGAATAACTTCATGTTTGTCTGACACCAACATTAGTAGGTGTCTTTGTAGCTGTTTAAAGTTGTTTAGTAGCCATATCAGCCACATACTAGTTAATCAAGGTGCCTGCGGTCCATCTGTGACTGCTGAGGCCTCCTGAACTCAGACACCGGTAGTACTACTACTGGACAGTAATTATAAGCGGGAGCCAAGCAGAGCCATCAAGGCAGAGCCAAGTCTCCCTCTGTCCTTATCCCAGGTAAGGGAGGCTTCGCTGGGGAAGGCGGAGTGGAGAGCTGGCTATACTCTTCCAGTGTAATAAAACACAAACCCTTATACTTTGAAAAGTAGGATGAAAATAGACAAATCTTTCTCTCTCTCTCTCTCTCTCTCTCTCTCTCTCTCTCTCTCTCTCTCTCTCTTCTCTCTCTCTCTCTCTCTCTCTCTCTCTCTCTCTCTCTCTCTCTCTCTCTCTCTCTCTCTCTCTCTCTCGCTCTCATGCGGTGGAGGAATGAAGGTCTTGGGATGACGGTATGGGATTTGATAACCCATATCTACTCTCTCTCTCTCTTTGCCTATGTGCGACATAACTGGTTTCTGTTCACTGTTGTATTTGCTAAAGTCACACATTTTGCATGTGCCCCATCAACTATTTTCAGGTTGGGGCTGCTAGGGAGCCTTTGGCCATGCTACATCGACTCATTGCAATAGCCACAGTGTGGCGAGTCTCACCACAAATCTGTCTACCACATAAACTACTGAGGTGATAGGCAAAGCCTGGTATATTATCTGTCTAACACATAAACTGTAGAGGTGATAACCAAAGCCTGGTTTAGTATCTGTCTACCACATAAACTGTTGAGTTGATAGTCAAAGCTTTGCCCACGTTTTATTCATAAGGGATAAGCAATCGTCTTGGAACACCTTACAAAATACTTTTAAACTGGAAGAACTTGTCCCGATTGGTGTTTTTAAATCACAGATGAAGGATTTTTTGGCTGATTCCATGACCTGTCAATGTTTTTAATTTGCTGTTTATGATTGTGTTATACTCTTGTGAATTCAATGGTTTCTAATAGATTACTTGTAGTTTTTCATGTTGTCTGTCTGTAATTTTTTGTAATGACTTGGTGCTGCCTATCTTGGCCAGGGCGCTCTTGAAAAAGAGATGTTAATCTCAATGAGCCCTTCCTGGTTAAATAAAGGTTACAATTTGTTTAGCATTCACCAGAGTGTGCTTTAGTTCATGGATCCATGAGAGGGAAAGCAAAGCAGGCAAAGCAGGCACGTATACTTATGACCACAAAATCAACAACAACAACAAGCAGGATCGGATGGAAACATAAGAAGATACAGTACAAAACAAAACCTACTGTGTGATTATCTGAATATATCTGAGTATATCTGAGTATATACAATTGTATTTGTTATTATATGTCTGTATATCTGAGTAAATCTTTGTATATACAGTGGGGAGAACAAGTATTTGATACACTGCCGATTTTGTAGAGGTCTGTAATTTTTTTAATCATAGGTACACTTCAACTGTGAGAGACGGAATCTAAAACAAAAATCCAAAAAATCACATTGTATGATTTTTAAGTAATTCATTTGCATTTTATTGTCTGAATATATGTCTGAATATATCTGAGTATATATTAACATATCTGTGTATATCTGTGTATATGTGAGTATAAATGTGTATATCTGAGTATATATGTGTATTTGTGAGTATATACTATATGTATATAGCTGTGTACATTTGAGTGTTGCATAGTATTTCTCAGTATATCTGAATATATTTGTATATATATTAGTATATCCGAGTATATCTCAATATATCTGTTTACATCTGAGTATACCTGGTTACTTCTGAGTACATCTGAGAATATTTGTGTACATCTGAGTATATTTGAGTATTAATGAGTATATGTGTACATCTGATAATATCTGAGTATATTTGAGTATATCTTTGTACATCTGAGTATATTTGAGTATTTGTGTGTTTATCTGAGGATGCATGCATAGCCAGGCACAGACAGGCACACAGGCACAGAAAGGCACGTAGTCACAGCCAGGCACAGAAAGGCACGTAGTCACAGCCAGGCACAGGAAGGCACAGAAAGGCACGTAGTCACAGAAAGGCACAGAAAGGCACGTAGTCACAGCCAGGCACAGAAAGGCACGTAGTCACAGCCAGGCACAGAAAGGCACAGAAAGGCACGTAGTCACAGAAAGGCACAGAAAGGCACGTAGTCACAGCCAGGCACAGAAAGGCACGTAGTCACAGCCAGGCACAGAAAGGCACAGAAAGGCACGTAGTCACAGAAAGGCACAGAAAGGCACGTAGTCACAGCCAGGCACAGAAAGGCACAGAAAGGCACGTAGTCACAGAAAGGCACGTAGTCACAGCCAGGCACAGAAAGGTAGAGGCTCTTGGTCAGTCGTCCAACTTTTTGCAAGATGCTCCTGTACTGCCCACATCTGAGTGATGGGACCCTGGGAGAACAGGCCATGGCTGGGGTGTCTGATTATCTTCTTGGCCTTCCTGCGCCACCTGGTGTGACATCTGGTGTAGTAGGTGTCCTGGAGGAAAGGCGGTGTGCACCCAATGGCTGAGCGTACGGCTGAGCGTACCACCCCCTGTAGAGCCTTGCGGTCCGCGGCGGTGGAGTTGCCTTGCCAGCATGTAATGCAGCCCGACCGTATGCTCTAGAATAGATGGTGTTCCTCTAGAACACTGTGACGGCCCTCGGGGGACAGGCTAAATTTCTTCAGCATCCTGATGTTGAAGAGTTGCTGTCTTCTTAACCACTGTGTCTGTGTGGTAGAGAGAGGGAGAAAGAGAGGGAGAGAAAGAAAGGTGATATCACTATATTGTCTGATCTCTCTCTACATGCCATCAAGCCACCATTCACCTCTTCTCCCTCCTTCCTAAAGAATCATAGTAAATAAACAACAGACTGTGGCTTGGTAATACTTTACACATGATCGAAGGTGATGTCAACATCCCCGGGTGTGAGAAAGAGTTTTGGCCTGGATTAGTGTGCCAAGTCCGCCTCTCTTACTTTATGACCGGACAGAAGAAAAAAATCCTTATTTTTTTGGGCCACAAATTACCTTGCCCTCACCCACGTAAAAAAGGCTTGGATTTATAGCTGAGAACAAGCACCTGACATGGGAAATTTACTTCAGACCCTCGATCCACTAGAAGAGAGACAGAGAGAGAGAGAGAGAGAGAGAGAGAGAGAGAGAGAGAGAGAGAGAGAGAGAGAGAGAGAGAGAGAGAGATTGAGAGGTAGAGAGAGAGAGAGAGAGAGAGAGAGAGAGAGAGAGAGAGACAGCCTAATGTGTCAATTTTCTGTAACATACAACTGTACTGTAACATACCACTGTACGGTAGCATACAACTGTACTGTAACATACCACTGTACTGTAGCATACAACGGTAGCTTACCACTGTTAGTAATTAGATATGTAGATGGGTGAGCCGGTCAAGGATCGATTCAGACAAAGTGGTAAATTGTAATGACAAGCGACAGTTTATTCAGAGTGAAAATATCTAGTACAGCGTAATTACGGCTCTTCCGTTAGTTCGTGTGGAACAGCAGGCAAAGAGGGCGTAAACAATCAGCACAGCCCTAATATACGGCACAGAAAGTAGGTTGACTCCGGAAGATCGGATCTCCGGATTGGTTCAGCTGGGTGTAGTCTGTAGTCTTCCGCCATTGGCTCAGTTGTCTGTCCGTCATCGTAGAATCCTCTTCGGGCACACAGTGTTCGGTTAAAAGGGAGATTATGTGTGTAATGTGGGAGCTATCCTGTAGGGGACCCCACAGGCTTTACTGTGAAAATACGTTGCTATGTGTTGTCTCAGTTATAACAATGCAATAGCCATGTATTTAGCAGTAGATTGGTCTCCTGCATAATAGCAATTCTCTACAAAAACCTCTCTTCATCTCTCACCAGAGACGTGACACAACCTCACTAGATCCAGACACAAAGAGAGACTTCTCCCTAAGGGACTATGAAATAAGGCACTGTATTAAACAGAAATAGATATGTATTTATTACCATCATGTTCTCCATTCAATCCCACTATGTACTAAGTTGGCTACCAGCCACCTAGGAACTTACAACCCTCATTTAACAGAGCGGAGAACAGCTCAAAATAAAAGTAAAATGATTGTCCACGTAAGCCAACTTTTTCCCGCAGGAAAAAGTTGTGATACCCTCTCTTCACATCTCCTAAGAGATGTGATATAGTCCAGATACATTACTCCAAGCAAAAACGAAAACATAATCCAAAAAGGAAAAATATCCTAAACTAGGTATGTCTATCCGGAAATGGCCCACAAAGAAAAATAATTTCCCCCTCTTCCCATCCCAGATGGGACACGACATACAATGGAGAAGCTTAATCAATAAAAGCAACTGGATCCCCCTCCCAAAATGGCTGTAAAAACTGAAAGATGGGTCTCATGCTCCATACCGTTATCTCGCACCTGGCTCCTGTTATCTAACAAAAAGACCGCTTGTTCTCGCAACCCCACGCTCTGAATGTGCCCTCCCTTCTGTATTTTTCCAGCATGAGAAAGTTCCATGGCCCTGATACTTTTAACAATGTTTCAAATCAGCTTGGTAGCATAACACATACTTACATCCACACAAGGCAACAGCAGATAATATTCAATCATATATATGGTAATGGCTATAATGTAAAATAACCCCAAGGGTGTGAACAAAAATTCAGCAATGAATCATATAACAGTTACAACGTTTAAACTACCCTAAGAGAACAGCTCATTCAAAAACATAACAAAGAAAATAGTGTGAAATTTAGGTCCCCCTTTTGACACCCGCTAGGGTGTCACTCATTATCCTTTATTTCAGCAGTCATAGCATTTCATGAAAATAATAAAAAGTTTATTATTAATAACAAGTGATATATGCCTTTGTTGTATGCTTTTGTTTCCCCCAAGGGTGTCACTTATCAAAAACAGGATAAAACTTTATTGTTATTGACATGTAAGATGTAGGATAAAACTTTGGTCATGGAAAACAGAGTAAAGAATTATTAGAAACCATCTGGTCCTCTCACCTACTCCTATCCTGTACCAGGTGGGCTACTTGCCACCCAGGGACTCCAAACCATGTGTCATCCTCAGTCAGTCCCATCCTCCCCTGAAAGCATGCTTCCGTATCGGCATCGCCAACTGGAGCATCAAGCAAAGGCATCATGCCTGAAGCCCTCACCACATCTGTAACAGACTTCTCAAAACACGGTATGATGCAGCACATCACATCAATAACAAATAAGACAAGAATTAGGGTCAGAAATCCAGTAACCATCATACCAGTGTACTTACCAAACCAGGCCAAGAGAACAGACTCCTCAATCGCAATCTCCCATAATCAATGCCATTACCTGTACCCGTGATGCACTCGTAATTGCCCCCATATGCCTCAACACCCCAAGAGGCCCGATGAGGAGGTACTGCAGGAAACACAAGGCTCAAAGAGGAACAGAGGGTTGAATTGGGCTTAACCTGGTAAAAACCTCTCAGAATACACAACCACCCCTCTCCTTCTCCTACAGCAAATGGGTGTGTAGCCAGAACAGGTCTAGCATAACTACAAATAATGCAGTCCTTTCTTCTCAGGGTTTTAGCTGTGTACCTCATATAAGACAGCCACAAATTGTCCCTACTATCAAAACCAGTCTCAGTTCCTAATTGATCAATAGCCGAATAGTCTCTAACATTAATTACCTGAATGGTATTTTTTAACACAGTGGTGGTAGAGGAGTGTGTCCGGTTACCTCTGGTCTTGGCAGTACCTTAATAGAAAACACACCCATCATGTCTGTCCTCGTCCTTTGTAGTCCGAGGGTGTGAGTGCCTGCATCAGAGAGCTTAATAGTTTTGATGGTTAGTAGGATTTCATCACCTTTACAAAGTTCAACATTGCTCCCAGGTTTCCCCATATCATGGAAAACCTATCCACCCTTGTGGGATCCCCATGCTATAAGGATACCCTCTTCTCCAATCCTAGAACTGTCCGAAGTCGGTTATCATGTAATCTCTACTCTAACTTCTTGTCTACCCAGATCTAGGGATCTCTTATGCTTATTTTGGAACAAAATACACATCACTTAGCCAGAGCCAGACACATCTTCACTTCTATGAACAAAAACAGGGGTGATAGGACAGGTAGGGTTACTTCATTCGAGAGTTGGCCCCCGGAATTCTGTTAATTCCAGTTCTTCTCCCGAACTCTGTTTATAGTCCAACAGTGAAAAAGTGTCTTACCCTTCCGCCGTGCGATATGAATCTGGGTAGCTCTTTCAGCTAGCTGTCACCAGGGGTCTTCTATGGTCCCCAAGCCTCTGGGACTGGATTGAGTGACTTCACCTGTAGTTCACCTGTAATGCATAAAATCCTGGACATACAGGCTTGGTTAACAAACAATTTCTCATATGTTTTATCTGATTATATCTTTAACTTCTATGCCCAATTGTTAGCTACATTTTTTAAATTGTTAGTTTCTTATCCAATAGGCCCCATCCTATCCTAGACCACAATTTACCCATCCCCCTTTTGATACCTGACTCTGCCCAGGTATCAACCTTACCTACTCTAAATAATGACTTAGGTAAGATTAGCATATTATCCTTATGTCTGACATCATCATGAAGGAGCCCCTTTTAGTTTTCCACATGTCCAATTCTCCCTTGGGCGTCAATCCAGTACCAATTCCCTGTCAAGTTTCTTATCTACTTAAGAACTATCTGCGCTACTTATATATTTTCTTAAATATATATTTACCAATTTAAACCTTTTCTCTCATATCTCTCAAATACCACTAAGCTTCTAACTGTTTGACTTTATCTAAAATCATGTCTATGAGTGTCAATCTCTAAAGTCCTTACATTTCCTTAATCAACCTAACAATAATCCTAAATCATCACAGATGTCCTATATACCTGTTAAATTTAATACTATTTTTTTTTTTTAACCCCTAATGGTCAAAAAATTCAAAACAAATGCTTATCATATCAAAATCCTTCCTTCAAGGACCCTCAGTATTCTATCTGACAATAACATGAATTTAATATATGTTGCAGAGTGCAGAATTCCTTATCTACAGTAATTTATCACCCCTAAGAACTGAAACTTATTTTTCTATGTAATTCCCTGCCCTATTGGCTTAATATATCTCCTATCCTAACCTCCTAACCTACACTCCTTTATAATGAATTTACCTTAAAACTAGTAACTCAATATGACCACATTCATTATACCAATGACTCTCGCCTAAGGCTGATCAGACCTTAGAAGACAGTCATGATAAGGTCAATAAGTCAACCCACCCATTTATAGTCAAGTTCTATACTACACTAGACATATTAAAGAACCCTTTATCCTTAAAATCCAAATTCACTTGTGTAATTTAAAACTCATAAAATAAAAACTCATAAAGTTCCATATTTGAGCGTGTCTCTTTAAAATACCTTTGCACCAAAACAAATAGTCCTAACAAATGTTTTATGTGTATATATTTGCAAACCTTAATGATTAATCAAAACTTCCAGGCCTTTCCAATTTGGTCGTTTATGGCCTCATTCTCCCCAAGATTATAGTCCCTGATATTTAATAAAAAATAACGTATTTTCCCTTGGCTCCTTCAACTCACATTTACATCTCAATAAAACAAAACACCATCTGCGTGTTCCTCAAGGAAAAACAACTTGCCCCTGTTACGTATGTCTACGTATCAAGGGAAATGCTCAAATAATCAAATTCAACCTAGCTAGTTTACCGAAACATGTAAAATTATGTTTTACCATAGAGGTTGCTTTTCACCATTAATACCCTGACACCGTTCCACATAATGGAAACAGTGCTCAAATTCACTGGTGTTATTTAAACGATCAAACCAAGAATCAATAACCATCAGAATCCATTATCACGATGTTTTATGATTCAGACATTCAATCTATCTTTCTCATGGCCTAATTACAGTCCAAATAAACGCCACAAATCAATGATACCTACCCAGCGAATCAGCTGCTAGTTTTTAGCATCTTTCCTGACGATTTACATACTCCTTTTAAAAATGTATTTCGAAATGTTTATCAACTTCTGAAAAGTGACTCAACATGAATGCACGCATTTCCTTCTAGAAGACACTAACCATTTTCTCTGTCACCCCCAGTCAAGACATCATTTCCGTGGCGACGGAAACCTCGCGAGTGATGTCATCAACAAGCGCTCAATCTTGACTCATTTCGCAACGATTTTCAACTCATTGTAAATAATGGTTGGCTGTCTGCAACAACAGTATTTCGGGTTCGATAAACCAAACCTAATTTATCACATCTGTTGAATCCTGAATTAGAGTTTACAACATCAATCAACATCTCTTAATTCGCTAATCTTATAAAAACATTACGATTGACACAAATCTATCGTAATTGTTCCCCCGTTATTATTCAGAATTAATTTGATTTAAGTTACTGTCTCGTCTTTGAATTAGCATTTTAATTACGACTCTTTTCCCAATGTATCATTCCCAACAAATCATTTAGTGAACAGACATCGCCTTGCATCAAAATCTCCGTTCTTATATTGAGTTGAATGAATTAGTCTTTCAATTTGAACCAAACAAACTATTTAAAACGTTCAGTTTATATCTTATACCAATACTAGTGACTATAACTTTCTCTGCAAAACAATTAGTTTAATTACAACCAAAAACTCAGACATATATAACTATTCTTTACACCTCAGCTGGGAACCGAACCCTGGCCTCCCACGTGGCAGGCAGAATTCTACCACTGAACCACCAATGCTATGGAACTGAGATTCTCCGCAAATAGACCCAATTTACAGTTATCTGTATTTGTTACTCCGGCATCTGAACAACAGAAAATAGCACTAATTTAAACGCCCAAAGTTTTCCCTCAATTAGGATTCTCATTAATCTCGCTCCCTTCGTATCTAAACCTTCTTTCTTAAATACGTGATTTTTTGTTCTTTTCTGCCTCTTTCTCTCTTCACCCACATTCCATTGTTTTCAGCTGAACTGCGGATGGCGGTTCCCCTCCTAAATCCAATTTGTAAGTCGCTCTCCAATTTGTAAGTCGCTCTGGATAAGAGCGTCTGCTAAATGACTTAAATGTAATGTAAATGATAACCTTCTTGTGTCCATTTTAGCTTTAATCCCTCCCAAACTTTCTTCATGTGCTTCCATTGTTCCTTTCCCCCTGATCTATATTCTATTTTTTGTTCTAGGAACTCATTAAACCTCAGCTTTGGAGTATTGGGGGTCGCCATTGTGAATTTGCTTTAATCGTAATTTTATTTAATTCAATCGGAATTTAATCGTAGTTTTAATCGGAATTCTCTCCTTCTATCTGAATATAGTTAGCATATACTTCGCCGACGTTGATTAATACCCACGATGTATTTGAAGAGACACTGCTGCACGTGCTCTGTCTTATCTCTGAGCTTCTCCTTTGTATGTTTTAGTTCGAGAAAAACGCATGGGTCGGTATGGCATTTGTGGAGCGCACAACCAAGGGATCTATTCGACTAATTAGTCTCAACATTCAAATATTATGTTCAGATATTATTTCAATTATACATCAGTCATTTCGTTCCTGATTATACATCTAACACAGAAGTCATAGGTACATACAATATAGTTTCGGATTTATCCAATATCCCTTATTATAATTCTATCTCTCTCCCTCTATCTAACCACCAACAATCTTAATGGAAACAATTACAACCACATTGCATTTTCATATAAACAGTTACAAATAGACAAAACAAGACAAAACATACAAATACAGGTTATATCTCTGACCTCTATTAATCGACCCCTATCAGACCGGACTAAGCGGATTTACTGGATAGAATTCAACTCTAGAATCCAATTCTTTCCCCTACTGACCCCTATCGAATGAACCCCTATCAGAATTAATACACGTTATCTCTCTGACCCCTGAAAGCCGATCCTTATCAGTGAATTTCTATCGGACTGAGCCGTGCCGGGTCGCGGGACAAAATTACCATTTCTCCCCTCGGTGCCAGATTTAATGAATAGTAATTAACTATCCCCTTACCGATCTCTATTCCTGATCCCTATCGAGCTAACCCCTATCAGAATTATTACACATGTCCTATCGGAACTAAATTTATATATGTCCGACCCCTATCGGAACTATCTAGGCCTTTAAGTGATCTCTCATCAATTGAAAGCTATCAGACTGTGCTGACCGGGTCGCGGGACAAAATTACCATTTCTCCCCTCGGTGCCAGGTTTAATGAATAGTAATTAACTATCCCCTACTGATATCTCATCAATGATTTATATCACACCGGCCGTCGCCGGCTTGTTTCTACATATCTTCACTACACTGTTCTTTTCGACTCGTCAGCAAATTATAAATTTACACAAGAATTCATACTTACTCGGAAATACTGATCAAAATTTAGGCAGACTATACGACAATATGCAAAGTTTGATTTAACAGGTTTTGCTTACCTTATTTATGGTGCACCTTTAGATCAGTTTCCCGAGTTGAGCAGAATTGTTGTCCACCCAGCGAAAATCATCACCCGTCCTCCTTGAATCATCCTTTCCACGAGCTCACCCCCTCTCTCATACCCAATCTGCTCACTTCGACTGGACCGTTAGTTAACCATCCTCTGCGTACCAAGTTCTGTTAGTAATTAGATATGTAGATGGGTGAGCCGGTCAAGGATTGATTCAGACAAAGTGGTAAATTGTAATGACAAGCGACAGTTTATTCAGAGTGAAAATATCTAGTACAGCGTAATTACGGCTCTTCCGTTAGTTCGTGTGGAACAGCAGGCAAAGAGGGCGTAAACAATCAGCACAGCTCTAATATACGGCACAGAAAGTAGGTTGACTCCGGAAGATCGGATCTCCGGATTGGTTCAGCTGGGTGTAGTCTGTAGTCTTCCGCCATTGGCTCAGTTGTCTGTCCGTCATCGTAGAATCCTCTTCGGGCACACAGTGTTCGGTTAAAAGGGAGATTATGTATGTAATGTGGGAGCTATCCTGTAGGGGACCCCACAGGCTTTACTGTGAAAATACGTTGCTATGTGTTGTCTCAGTTATAACAATGCAATAGCCATGTATTTAGCAGTAGATTGGTCTCCTGCATAATAGCAATTCTCTACACCACCTTACTGTAGCATACCACTGTAGTATACCACTGTAGCTTACCACTGTACTGTAGCATACAACGGTAGCTTACCACCTTACTGTAGCATACCACTGTAGTATACCACTGTAGTATACCACTGTAGCTTACCACTGTACTGTAGCATACCACTGTACTGTGAAATACCACTGTAGTATACCACTGTACTGTAGCATACAACTGTACTGTGATATACCACTGTAGTATACCACTGTACTGTAGTATACCACTGTACTGCAGCATACCACTGTAGTATACCACTGTACTGTCGCATACCACTGTAGTATTCCAAGGTACTGTAGCATACCACTGTACTGTAGTATACCACTGTAGTATACCACTGTAGCTTACCACTGTACTGTAGCATACCACTGTACTGTGAAATACCACTGTAGCATACCACTGTACTGTAGCATACCACTGTACTGTAGCATACCACTGCAGCATACCACTGTACTGTAGCATACCACTGTAGCATACCACTGTACTGTAGCACACCACTGTACTGTAGCATACCACTGTACTGTGAAATACCACTGTAGCATACCACTGTACTGTGAAATACCACTGTACTGTAGCATACCACTGTACTGTAGCATACCACTGTAGTATACCACTGTACTGTAGCATACCACTGTACTGTAGCATACCACTGTACTGTGAAATACCACTGTAGCATACCACTGTACTGTAGCATACCACTGCACTGTAAAATACCACTGCAGCATACCACTGTACTGTAGTATACCACTGTACTGTAGCATACCACTGTATTGTGAAATACCACTGTACTGTAACATACCACTGTACTGTAGCATACCACTGTACTCTAGCATACCACTGTACTGTAGCTTACCACTGTACTGTGAAATACCACTGTACTGTAGCTTACCACTGTAACATACCACTGTACTGTAGCATACCACTGTACTGTAGCGTACCACTGTAACATACCACTTTACTGTAGCATACCACTGTACCGAAGCATACCACTGTACTGTAGCATACCACTGTACTGTAGCATACCACTGTATTGTGAAATACCACTGTACTGTAACATACCACTGTACTGTAGCATACCACTGTACTCTAGCATACCACTGTACTGTAGCTTACCACTGTACTGTAGCTTACCACTGTACTGTAGCTTACCACTGTAACATACCACTGTACTGTAGCATACCACTGTACTGTAGTAACATACCAATACTGTAGCACCACTGTACTGAGCATACCACTGTACTGTAGCATACCACTGTACTGTAGCTTACCACTGTACTGTAGCATACCACTGTAACATACCACTGTACCACACCACTGTACTGTAACATACCACTGCACTGTAGTATACCACTGTACTGCAGCATACCACTGTACTGTAGCATACCACTGTACTGTAGTATACCACTGTACTGTAGCATACCACTGTATTGTGAAATACCACTGTACTGTAACATACCACTGTACTGTAGCATACCACTGTACTGTAGCATACCACTGTACTGTAGCTTACCACTGTACTGTAGCGTACCACTGTAACATACCACTGTACTGTAGCATACCACTGTACCGAAGCATACCACTGTACTGTAGCATACCACTGTACTGTAGCATACCACTGTATTGTGAAATACCACTGTACTGTAACATACCACTGTACTGTAGCATACCACTGTACTCTAGCATACCACTGTACTGTAGCTTACCACTGTACTGTAGCTTACCACTGTACTGTAGCTTACCACTGTAACATACCACTGTACTGTAGCATACCACTGTACTGTAGCGTACCACTGTAACATACCAATTTACTGTAGCATACCACTGTACCGAAGCATACCACTGTACTGTAGCATACCACTGTACTGTAGCTTACCACTGTACTGTAGCATACCACTGTAACATACCACTGTACTGTAGTACACCACTGTACTGTAACATACCACTGCACTGTAGTATACCACTGTACTGCAGCATACCACTGTACTGTAGCATACCACTGTACTGTAGTATACCACTGTACTGTAGCATACCACTGTATTGTGAAATACCACTGTACTGTAACATACCACTGTACTGTAGCATACCACTGTACTGTAGCATACCACTGTACTGTAGCTTACCACTGTACTGTAGCGTACCACTGTAACATACCACTGTACTGTAGCATACCACTGTACTGTAGCTTACCACTGTACTGTAGCTTACCACTGTAACATACCACTGTACTGTAGCATACCACTGTACTGTGGAAAATAACATACCACTTTACTGTAGCATACCACTGTAAAAACTAAAAATACCACTGTAGTATTCTGTCATACCACTGTAACATACCACTGTACTGTAGTACACCACTGTACTGTAACATACCACTGCACTGTAGTATACCACTGTACTGTAGCATACCACTGTACTGTAGCATACCACTGTACTGTGAAATACCACTGTAGCATACCACTGTACTGTAGCATACCACTGTACTGTAGCATACCACTGTACTGTAGCATACCACTGTACTGTAGCATACCACTGTACCGAAGCATACCACTGTACTGTAGCATACCACTGTACTGTAGCTTACCACTTTACTGTAGCGTACCACTGTAACATACCACTGTACTGTAGTACACCACTATACTGTAACATACCACTGTACTGTAACATACAACTGTACTGTAGTACACCACTGTACTGTAGTGTACCACTTGGACATGCCTGATAGGATGCTGAGTGGAAAATGTATGGTACTTAAAAAATAAAAATACAAGTATTCTTCTTCTTCTGTTTGAAGGAGGTTCTGTCATGGTTGCACATACAGTGTGTCGGCTAATGAGAGCTTAGCTGGGTGAGGATATTTTCTCCAGCTCGGGGCAATTTGCTGTGAACAGAATGTCATGTTGTGTAGGCTATTACAGGAGCAATCAGAGTAGAGCTGCGATTAATTCTGTAAAGGCATTGGTATTGATGGAATTAGACTATCTTGAAGTGCTGTCAGTTCTGAGACCTCACACACACACACACACACACACACACACACACACACACACACACACACACACACACACACACACACACACACACACACACACACACACACACACACACACAGGTGCTAATCTCTTGGGTGCCTATGGTGTCACCCTCTCAGTTTGGAACACACAGTGCTCCTTTGGTTCTTGTCATGCACGGCGCTCCTCTCTGTCTCAGACTAAGGCCCACACAGAGTCCCACCCCTCTAGACATGCTAACAGACTCTCCCTCCCTCCCTCCATCCATCCATCCAATCAAATAGCCTCTCTTTTTTTCTGTCCTCCAGTGTTTCTTTTTCCTGTTTCTGTCTTCAATCTAATAGGATGTAGGATCTCCACACAAGTAACATTTGATTTGATTGTGATTTCCCCTCCCTCCCTCCCTGCGACTGGCCCCAGGCATTCTAATTTGTCTTCATACAATCACCAACCCCATAGGATCATGGTCTTTCCCTCAAAGGCTGGCGTGGTGTTTTGGCTCTGTGGGCCAGAAATATGACCTGCAGCTAATAAATTCACTACCGGCTGTAATATTCATGTAGTGTGACTGTAAAATCCCTCAGAACCACACACATCACTACATTAGTCACACTGAGACCCACACACTGAGACCCAGCCACTGAGGCCTACACACAGACCCAGACACTGAGACCCAGACACTGAGACCCACACACTGAGACCTACACACTGAGACCCACACACACACACACACACACACACACACACACACACACACACACACACACACACACACACACACACACACACACACACACACACACACACAGAGAGAGAGTTCCGTCTCCACAATGGCGGCAAAGGCAACATGTGAACCCAGGTGGGAAGTTTCACACTAACAATCTGCCCTGCTTTTCAATTTAACTCGCTCCTCATCACACAAAAAAGCCAGAGCAAAGTACGAAAGACTCCGGCAGATTCAGAATAGAAGGCAAAAAGCTGTTGCTATATCAAACAGATTCAAAAATGAATACTATCCCTGAAAGTCACTCAATCTTCCCCCACAATACAGCAGCGTACAAGAACACAGCTCCACAAGAATTTGCATAAGAATTGCAAAGACACTATTGTCAACTAGCCATTTGGACCATATACAGTACAATCAACTTCCTCAATAATGCTCCCAGACCCAACCCCACCTCACCCCAACCCACAAACCTTTCATAAACCCTTCATAAACCTCCCTCAAAGAGCATACAACTACACACTAACAAGACAAAACAAAAATATGATAAACTTATCCCGCAAGGGGGCACATTTTCTTGACTTGGACACACAATGCTGCAGGTCAAACTTCTTGGGCTTCTGCTCTTCATCTGCCCACTGTTTTGTAGTGGCACAGCCTCTGCCACTGTGCTACAGATGGGTCTCTGCTCTAGCTTGAAATAAGCTCAGAGTGTGTGTTATGAGTTCTGGTGCCTGGGTCACGGTGACAGGAGGCAACTGCAGGGCCTCTGCTCAGAACGGCGTCACGTTGAGGCTCTCAGACAAGCGATGATGGTGTGTGAAGGACCCCGGCAGACTGCAGAATGTCAGGCACACAGACGGTGGCGGAAGAGGCGGAAGAGGGTATCCTCAGATACCCTAAAATGCAATTAAACTATAATATTTCATACAGAAAGAAGTATGTTCAATAGGAAAAACGATATTAGCAGGTGCGTGTCCTCTATGTAGCGCGAGCAAACACGAATTTCCAAATTTGTGTCCCTGTATCAAATCTCATTATTCTTCCTCGTTTTGGAAGAAACAAGCCTGAAACCTTGAACAAAGACTACTGACACCCAGTGGAAGCCATAGGAATTGCGTACTGGGAGCTAGATTACATTTTGTCCCTGTACTTTCCATTGGAAGAGCATGGGCTCTCAAAAAAAAAAATTCTGGTTGGTTTTCTCCTACCATATCTATTCTGTTATAGTCCCTTACATTATTTTAACATTTATACAATCTTCAGAGTGTTTTCTTTCCAGTGGTTATATTATATGCATATCCTGGCTTCAGGGCCAGGCAGTTTACTTTGGGCACATCATTCAGGCGGAATTTGAGAAAAATAGACCCTAGCCTGAAGAAGTTTTAAGGTTCTAGTTCTCTTTGAGACACATGAATAACGTATGAATCAAATTGCCCTTTAATTTGACTAATGTGAAAATATTGCATTTATTTTGAAATGACAATATCTCAGTCTATTCTTCACATTCACGCAGCAGAGAGAGAACTGTAGCGACAGCCTCGTCCAGAACTGTAGCGACAAGCTTGGATTGATCTGCGTTGTGAGGAGTTCTCCTACCCAGTAATACAAAAAGGATCCGTGTTTACTCTCTAACAGTCGTTGACAAGCAGCAGGGAAGGGTAGAGTGCCGTAAAAACAAACACATTGAAATTAAACGACTCCTTGTTAAGGCTGCCGAGGAGAGGGAGGAATTAGAGCATTGTGAAAAGTTGAAAAAGTAAGAAAAGAGAGAGTGAGAGAGACGTAGCAGGGAATCCCAGACTTCCCAATAGAAAATGAACATTGTGCATATCTATATATTATTCAGAGACTTTATCTGACAGAAAAGGCTGGAACTAGTAAGTAGTCGATGGCACCATTGTCAGTTTGTTAGAGTAAGAAGGAACAATGAGAGAGAGTAATTAGCGGTAAATGTAACTAGAAGTTAATGCTTATTTAAGAGCGTCTTGGCACGACACTGAAACAGCTAGGTCATTTTTACCAAGTGCAGGCTACATTGTGTTGCTGTAAGAGAGTTCCAGCGTCTTTCAATTGTTTTTATTCCATCAACAGATAGCGGGTGCTCTACATCCTAAATTCCTAAGATGTCATTTCCTCCAGTCATGCTGATAGATGGGAGTGCTGTAATTGCCTGTAGATTGGAAGGTAGTGTTGTTTCCGTCCGGGCCAGAGCGAGGAGAGATGGAAATCATTTTGGTAAGAGATGTTGGCTCCGATCAATTTATCCAGACCTTGGTGCTAAAGGTAATGATGAAAGATAAGTGGCTCACCCTGATTACAGTTTAATAACCACCAGGTGTCTTAATTAAATTCACATCAATCTCAGATCTCCGCCACTAACGAATGTCTGAATCATTATGGAAATTAATAAGTAATCTTCTCAGTATAAATTTGGACATATTAACCAGTGTGTCATCTACTACAGTACCAAGATCTGTTTAACCCAATGGAACGACTACTACAGTATTACTACTACGGTACTACTATTACTACTACTACAGAACCTCCACTACAGTACCACTGCTACAACTACAGTACTACTACTACAGTACCACACTACTAAAGTATTACAACAGTACCACTACGACTGTACCACCACTACTACTACTACTACTACTACTACTACTACTACTACTACTACTACTACTACTACTATGACTGTACCACTACTACAGTACCACCACTACTACTACTACTACTACTACTGCTGCTACTACTACTACTACTACTACTACTACTACTACTACTACTACTACACTACTACTACTACTACTACAGTACCACTACTACTACTACTACTACTGTACCACTACTACAGTACTACTACTACTACTACTGCTACAACACCAATACTACAGTACTACTAAAGTACATTACAACTTCTACAGTACCACTATTACAGTACTACCGCAACTACAATACCCCTACTATATTAGCATTGTTACTCTACTACTAATTCTACTACTCCTACTACTACTCCTACTACTACTACTACTACTACTACTACAAAACCACTACTATAGTTCCACGACAATACTACTATGACTATACCACTATTACAGTACTACCGCTACTACAATACCCCTACTATATTACCATTGTTACACTACTACTACTGCTACTACTACTACTACTACTACTGTACAACTACTACTACTACCAGTACAGTACCACTACTACTACTACTACCACTACAGTATCACTACCACTACTACTACTACTACTACTACTACTACGACTGTACCACTATAACAGTACCACTACTACTACTACTACTACTACTACTACTACTACTACTACTACTACTACTGTACCACTACTACAGTACCACTACTACTACTACTACCAGTACAGTACCACTACCACTACTACCACTACAGTACCACTACTACTACGACTGTACCACTACTACAGTACCACTACTACTACTACTACTACTACGACTGTACCAATACTACAGTACCACTACTACTACTACTACTACTACTACTACTGTACCACTACTACAGTACCACCACTACTACTACTACTACTACTACTACTACTACTACTACTACTGTACCACTACTACAGTACCACTACTACTACTACTACTACTACTACTACTACTACGAATGTACCACTACTACTACTACTACTACTACTACTACTACTACTACTACTACTACTACAACTGTACCACTACTACAGTACCACCACTACTACTACTACTACTACTACTACTACTACTACTACTACTACTGTACCACTAATACAGTACCAATACTACTACTACTACTACTACTACTACGAATGTACCACTACTACTACTACTACTACTACTACTACTACTACTACTATTGTACCACTACTACAGTACTACTACTACTACAGCACCAATACTACAGTACTACTAAAGTACATTACAACTTCTACAGTACCACTATTACAGTACTACCGCTACTACAATATTACCATTGTTACACTACTACTACTACTACTACTACTACTACTACTACTACTACTACTACTACTCATTCTGCCCATGAGCAAGGCAGTTAACCCACTGTTCCCCGGGCGCTGAAGACGTGGATGTCCATTAAGGCTGCCCACCCGCTGATTCAGAGGGGTTGGGTTAAATGGGGGAGACACATTTCAGTTGAATACATTCAGTTGGACAACTGACTAGATATCCCCCTTTCCCTTTACTACTACTACTATTATATTACCACTATTACAGTACTTCTACTGAACTACTACATTACCACTACTACAGTACCACTTCTACAGTACTACTACTATGGTAGCACTACTACAGTACAACAACTACTACTACTACTACTACTACTACAGTACCACTGCTACAGTACCACTACCACAGTACTACTACTTGAGTACCTCTACTAAAGTACAACTACTTTGGTACTACTACTACAGTACTACTTCTACTACAGAAACACTACTACAGTACAATTACTACAGTAATTACTACTACTACTACTACTAATACTACAGTACCACTACCACAGTACCACTACCATAGTACCACTATTACAGTACCACTGCTAAAGTACTACTGCTAAAGTACCACTGCTAAAATACCACTACTTCGGTTCTACTACTACAGTACCGCTACTATAGTACCATTAATACAGAACTTCCACTACTGCTACAGGACAACTATTACAGTACTACTATTACAGTATCATTACTGCAGTACTACTCCTAGTTCTACTACCTTACTACTACTAAATTACTACTTCTACAGTACCACTACTCCACTACTAATCCAGTACTACTTACTACAGTACTGCTACAACAGAACCACTACTACAGTACAATTACTATAGTACTACTATAGTACTATCTACTACAGTACCACTACTAATACAATACGGCAGTACTACTACTACTAATATGGTACCACTACTACATTACCACTGCTACAGTACTACTTCTACAGTGACACTACTGCTGTACTACTACAACATTACTACTACTACAGTACCACTTCTACTACGCTACTACTACTAGATTGCTACTACTGCTACAGTACCATTACTAATACAGAACTACTGCAACATTACTACTACTGCTACTGCTAAAGTGAAAATGCACTACTACTACTACTACTACTACTACTACTACTACTACTACTACTATGACTATGACTACTACTGCTACTACAATTACTATGACTACTACTGCTACTACTACTACATCTGACTGACTACTACTACTACTGCTACTGCTACTGCTACTGCTACTGCTACTGCTACTACTGAACTACTACAGTACTACAGTACCACTACCACAGTATTAGCGCCTCAGTACCTCTACTTCCACAGTACCACTACGTACCGATACGTTTCTAACATTAATCTCTAACAATGTTTTCTTTATTTCATTATCCTTTAAAGTACCACTACTACTTTGAGGGTTGAAGCCATCAATGGTCCCATTAACAATCATCCATACAACATAAATACACATTTCATTTCAAATTTCACTTACTTATCTTAATGAACGGCATCAGCAAAATGCCTGCGATAAGTGGTCAGTATGGTCGGTGGTCGATAAGTGGTCGGTATGGTCGGTGGTCGGTGGTCGGTATGGTCGGTGGTCGATAAGTGGTCGGTATGGTCGGTGGTCGATAAGTGGTCAGTATGGTCGGTGGTCGATAAGTGGTCAGTATGGTCGGTGGTCGATAAGTGGTCAGTATGGTCGGTGGTCGGTGGTCGGTATGGTCGGTGGTCGATAAGTGGTCGGTATGGTCGGTGGTCGGTGGTCGGTATGGTCGGTGGTCGGTGGTCGATAAGTGGTCGGTATGGTCGGTGGTCGGTGGTCGGTATGGTCGGTGGTCGATAAGTGGTCGGTGGGTCGATAAGTGGTCGGTATGGTCGGTGGTCGATAAGTGGTCGGTATGGTCGGTGGTCGGTGGTCGGTATGGTCGGTGGTCGGTATGGTCGGTGGTCGGTATGGTCGGTGGTCGGTATGGTCGGTGGTCGGTGGTCGGTATGGTCGGTGGTCGGTGGTCGGTGGTCGGTATGGTCGGTGGTCGGTATGGTCGGTGGTCGGTATGGTCGGTGGTCGGTATGGTCGGTGGTCGGTGGTCGGTGTCGATAAGTGGTCGGTATGGTCGGTGGTCGGTGGTCGGTGTCGATAAGTGGTCAGTATGGTCGGTGGTCGATAAGTGGTCGGTATGGTCGGTGGTCGGTGGTCGGTATGGTCGGTGGTCGGTATGGTCGGTGGTCGGTATGGTCGGTGGTCGGTGGTCGGTGTCGATAAGTGGTCGGTATGGTCGGTGTCGATCATTTTCAGGTTATCGTGCCAGCTCTATTACTAGCAGTAACAAAGCTCTGAAGGCCTCAATAACAAATTAATATGGCTGTTTTGTTTGACAAACAATTAACCACGATAAAATGATCTTTGACAACAAAACAAAACAACTCTTCAAACAACGCAGGTTTCAACCCATTCAGAGGAAAGTTAGGGTGAGTCCTCACTTTGAAGACAGAAGTTGTACTCTGAGGCATGCATGGAGTAATGGAAGCACAGTAAAACAATAGAGGGCTCGGAACATCAATATGAGACATGAACAATGGTGGCTGCTCTTTTAGTGCAAAACGCTGGTAGCTGAAGCCGTTCAATATCCATTGATTAGGGATGCTGCTCCCAGAAGTGAGTCGGTACACACCAAAGAACACGATCCGCTGCGCCGCCACTGTTTTGCCTTCCTCGCACCGTGAGTAAATTATTTTGTCTAAAAGGCAATTTATTTGGGAGATAAAACAACCTGTCCGTAATCCGTAGCCAAGCAAGGGCCTTGTTTTGTTTTTGTCTTATTCATGTATCGGGCGTAAATTCCTCTGTTTGTTTCCTTTTCCTCCCTCTTGAAGTGTCTGGTCATAACAAATAAATTAGGGTTCTCCAGACCAATTTTAAGGCTATGGTCAGCTACTAGAAAGTGATACCAAACTTGGTGTTGGTTGTATATTCTCAATGATACGCCTACACTCCTCATGACCCATTCCAGTCCAGCTCTGTGGTTAACAACGCTGTTTCTCCCTCTCTATCTCCCCCTCTCTCCTTCTCTCTCTCTCTTTCCCCTCTCTCTCTCTCTCTCTCTCTCTCTCTCTCTCTCTCTCTCTCACCTCTCTCCTTCTCTCTCCTTCTCAATCCCCTTCGCTCCTTCTCTCTCCTCTCTCCCCCTCTTTCTCTCTCCTTCTCTCTCCCCTTCGCTCCTTCTCTCTCCTCTCTCCCCCTCTTTCTCTCTCCTTCTCTCTCCCCTTCGCTCCTTCTCTCTCCTCTCTCCCCCTCTTTCTCTCTCCTTCTCTCTCCCCTTCGCTCCTTCTCTCTCCTCTCTCCCCCTCTTTCTCTCTCTTTCTCTCTCCCCTTCGCTCCTTCTCTCTCCTCTCTCCTCCTCTTTCTCTCTCCTTCTCCCTCTCTCTCTATTTACCTCCTATCTCCTGTTCCTTCTCCCTCTCTCTCTCTATCTTTCTCTCTCTCTCTATATATATATACATCTCCTTCTCCCTCTCTCTCTCTTTCTCTCTCTCTCTCTATATATATATATCTCCTTCTCTCTCTCTATCTCTCTCAGAGAATGTCCATAAAATATGATGGTACAGAGTTTGATGGCTGTGCCTAGCAGATCACTCATCAGGGACTGGTGACTTCTGGGGATGGGAGGAATGAAGGGGGTTGAAAGTGTTTCTTTGTCTTAAGCACCACTCCGCCCCAGAAAGACCATAAAACACACGCCGTGAAATCAATAGCGAACCCTGCCTCTCTTGATAAGCCGGTATAAATCGTTTGGGGCCCAGAATGAATATATTTACAGTATGTGCACACAGACACAAAGACAGACACACACAATCACGCACACACACACACACACCACCCATCCGGGAGTGACTATCAGTGTTAGTAGCATCACCTCAGCAGTTCGCCTGTGTTATTAAAAGATGATTTATTAAATGAGTGCTGTTTACTGGGGGCTGCATGGCAGACAGGCAGTCAGGTCACCAGCGACCCAAGTCAGTATTCGACATCCATCCATGTCTGAGGACAACAGGAGATGACATGGCAACTGGCCAATAGCGGCAACAGTGAGCGCTGTTACCTTTGTCATGACTCTCTTCTTGCTGAGGATCAAAGGTGCCAGATCAGCTTGGCAAATGGTTGACAGATAGCCAGACCCTCCTCTCTCCCACAGGAGAGGAGGGGAGGCGAGGGGGCTTGGCCAGTTTCAACACCTTAACACTGTCGCAAATTAAGGAGGAGGGAAAATTCCTTGTGTTGAAGCCAGCAAGGAGCGATAATAGACCAATTAAACTTCCTCTCTCTGCCTTTCAGTATCAACCACAGGAATGTTTTTGTCTACAGAAGACCTTTGCCTCCAAAAACTGGATCAAGGAACATCCAAAAGTGTATAATGGAACAATATTTCTAACATAAAGAATGTGGGAAATGGTTGGTGGGGACCGAAAGAATAATAGTGTCATGTTGCTTTTCATTTTGTGATGTTAACTGTATGAACCAAATACTGTAACTTGGGAAGGAAACCCCCTTTCACTGTCAAGTTTCCATTGAATACAACATGAAGAACAATGAAACTATTGTTGTTAAGATAGGAATGTGATTTTAGTTTTATAATGAGATAGTTTTTCATATAAGCTATGCTCAGTCAGTAGCCGCGCCCCAAGTGAGCTCAGAGTTCGTGTCAGCATGACGGAACACCCATTTTGCTACTCGGGCCCAGAAGATATGATATGGATATAATGGGTAGATTTGGATAGAAAACACTCTAAAGATTCCACAACTGTTAAAATAGTGTCTGTGAGTATAACATAACTTATTTTGGAGGCGAACACCTGAGAAAAATCCATTCAGGAACTATTTTTTTGTGTGGGTTTTGTAGTTTTCTATTCAATACCATTATAGTATCATTTGACTTAGGACTTGTCAGCGATTGGGTGCAGAGTGAAAGCGGAGTCAGGTGCAGTACACAGGTATGGAGTAATCCAACTGAATTTACTCAAAGAATAAAGGAAAATTCCAAAATGGAACATACAACAAAACTCTAACACGAACACAACCAATAACGACATAAACAATCACAGACAGAACAGAAATGTATGTCAGATGGTTAAATAGGGAATGTAATGAGGGAATGTAAAACAGGTGCGTATGTAATCAGACAAAACTAAACGAAACAGAAAAATGGATCTAGTGACTAGAAAGCTGGTGACGTCGACCGCCAAACACCACCCGAACAAGGAGAAGGGCCGACTTTGGCGGAAGTCGTGACAGGACTCAATTTTAGGCTAAAAACAACCTGAGGATTGATTATAAACATCGTTTGACATGTTTCTATGAACTTTAAGGATACAATTTAGATTTTTTTGCTGCCTGTTTTGACTTCGTTTGAGCCTGTGGATTACTGAAGAAAACACGTGAACAAAACTGAGGTTTTTGGATATAAAGAGACTTTATCGAACAAAAGGAACATTTATTGAGTAAATTAATGTATTCTGAGTGCAACCATATGAAGATCATCAAAGGTAAGGGATTAATTTTATCTCTATTTCTGAGTTTTGTAACGCCGCAGCTTGGCTGGTTACTGTTTGTAATGATTTGTCTGCTGGGCTATGTTCTCAAATAATCGTAAGGTATGCTTTCGCCGTGAAGCATGTTTTAAATCTGACACCGTGGTTGGATTCACAAGAAGTCAATCTTTAACAGAAAGACAACGATTGAGGACAGCTACGCGTTAATATATACATTGCTTTTCTTATCCGAATGAGCAGTGCGTTTTTTTTATTTCCGTGAGTGTATTTCCAAATGCAACAACGATAGTTTGAATCTCTCTGTCTCTCCCTTTCCCTCTCTTTCTGACACCTCTCATTTTCATAACCAAGCAGTCATGTTGTTGTTAGTCCACTAGCGACCTATTTCATTATATTACGTTTCTAATCAATGATCTATACCATGTGTGTGTGTTTATGTATTCTGTGTTATTATTTAGTTACTTTGTAAATAATTAAGCCAATTTGTGTATTGCTGATTCATCAATAAGGTTAGGGTTCTTGCGGATTCAAGAATTCTATGACGTTCAGGATGAGACTGATTTGAGGTAATGATTAGTAAGTGACTGTTAACCATATACAATTTATATATATATTATATTTATATATATATATATATATATACTATATTTATCTTAGAGTTTAATTCGGGAAACAGTAACTGTTTAAACAACCTCTGCCGTGGTGCCCCAAATTTCTAATGAGTTAATTGTTACATAATTCATTTATTCGAGTGACAATTAAACACAGTTAGTTGATTCGATAAATAACAGTTATCACATTAATGTCACGTCACGAGACCTTCAAGTACGTTTTGGTCTAGTGGTTAGAGCGTTGGCATAGTAACGGAAAGGTTGCAAGATCGAATCCCCGAGCTGACAAGGTAAAAATCTCTCGTTCTGCAGTTAACCCACTGATCCTAGGCCGCCATTGAAAATAAGAATTTGTTCTTAAAACTGACTTGCCAAGTTAAATTAAAATACAAATTTAAAACAAGAAAGTGCATTGGGAATGGGTGTAAGCATCTGCCCCTGAATCCAAAGGTTACAATGTTACAATCAGCAATAGAAAGTTGCTTTTAATATTTTTATTTTAAGCCTATCCCAAACCCTTAACCATTACCTTAGCCATTCGGAGTTCATGCTTTACCTTAAGATTTTGGAGTTTGTTCCAAAAATGAACCCTTACCTTACAAATGTGGAATGAATGCCTAAACGTAACCTTACAGACATCAACATTTTACTGTGGAACAACTTTGAAATTTGACGTTTGAGAAACATGGATGAATGTCTAATTCTGTCATGCGACTGTGAGAGCTAGTTGAGAGACAGGAGCCTAATCAAGAGAGCCTTAATGAAAGTCACCTATAATCCATTTAAACAGCAGGCCTGTGCTGCTGTTGCTTGTTTAGAGGCTATCTCTCTCTCTCTGTGTGTGTGTGTGTGTGTGTGTGTGTGTGTGTGTGTGTGTGTGTGTGTGTGTGTGTGTGTGTGTGTGTGCGTGCGTGTGTGTGCGTGTGTGTGTGCGTGCGTGCGTGCGTGCGTGCGTGCGTGCGTGCGTTCGTGCGCGCGTGCGTGCGCGCGGGTGCGCGTGTGTAGGAGTCAGCAGAAACATATCCCTTCTCACCCTCATCTAAGCCTCCACATGGGAAACTGATACAGTTGATAGAATGAGCACAGTACACTACTGTCTGAAAGAATGGCACCAGAGGGGATGGCTGCCGTTTTGCTCTCCTGGCCGATTGTACTATTTTTGTGTGTTTTTTATCACATATGTAACTTATTTTGTACATAATGTTTCCACTACCGTCTCTAATGACCGAAATAGCTTCTGGATATCAGAATATATTTTACTGAATGAGTCTGACACGAACGATATACTGTTGTTCCCGGACCAGGCCCAAATCCCCGTCATTGACATGAAGAGGAGACGGCGATACAGGGGTCACAGATCTGGGTGCCTTATGAGAAATTGTTGGCGAGTGGGTAACCCACCTCTACCATCCATCCTATTGGCCAACGTGCAATCACTGGAGAATAAACTGGATGAGCTCCGTTCCAGACTCTCCTACCAACGGAACATTTAAAACTGTAATATCTTATGTTTCACCGAGTTGTGGCTGAACGACGACGTAGATAACATACGTATAATATATGGCCGTGCATAGGCAATACAGAACAGCTACCTTCGGTAAGACGGGGTGTGGTGGTGTGTGTTTATTTGTCAATAACAGCTGGTGCTCGATGTCTAATATTAAGGAAGAGAGAGGAAGCCATGGATTACAGGTGCCCACAAAGCTCATCACTAAACTAAGGACCCTGGGACTGAACACCTCTGCAACTCTATCCTGGACTTCCTGATGGGCCGCCCCCAAGTGGTAAGGATAGGTAACAACACATTTGCCATGCTGATCCTAAACACGGGGGCCCCTCAGGGGTGCACACTTAGTCCCCTCCTAGCACGAATCTAACACTATCATTAAGTTTGCTGATGACACAACGGTGGTAGGCCTGATCACCGACAACGATGAGACAGCCTATACGGAGGAGGTCAGAGACCTGGCAGTGTGGTGCCAGGACAACAACCTCTCGCACAACGTGAGCAAGATAAAGGAGCTGACTGTGGACTACAGGAAAAGGAGGGGGAACACAACCCCATTCACATCAATGGGTTGTAGTGGTGAGGGTTGGGAGCTTTAAGTTCCTTGGTATCCACATCACCAACAGTTTAGCATGGTCCAAACACACCAAGACAGTCGTGGAGAGGGCACGACAATGCCTATTCCCCCTCAAGAGACTGAAAGATTTGGCATGGGTCCCCAGATCTTCAAAATGTTCTACAACTGCTCCATCAAGAGCATCCTGACCGGTTGCATCACCGCCTGGTAAGGCAAGTGCTCGGCATCTGACCGTAAGGCACTACAGAGTGTCGTATGTACAGCCTAGTACATCACTGGGGCCAAGCTTTCTGCCACCCAGGACCTCTTATGTAGGCGGTGTCAGACACCCAAATCATATACTGTTCTCTGTGCTACCACACGGCAAGCGGTACCGGAGTGCTATGTCTAGGTTCAAATGGCTCCTTAACAGCTTCCACCACCAAGTTACAAGGCTTCTGAACAATTCATCATATGGCCACCTGTATTCATTTCATTCATTTTTTACACTGATACTATTCTCTGTGTATTATCTATGTATAGTCACTTTACCTCTACCTACATGTGCATATTACCTCAATTACCTCGACTAACCTGTAAGCCTCACATTGACTCAATACCATATTGACTGAATTACTTTAGTTTATTCTACTTTATTTTACTTTAGTATATTTTCTAACATTAATTTACTTAAAACTTAATTGTTGGTTAAGGTCTTGTAAGTAAGCATTTTACAGTAAGGTAATACCTGTTGTATTCGGTTAATGTGACAAATAAAATGGACTTTGATTTGATTTCAACTGAAATTGAACCTGACCAAATCCCACGTTGGACATATGATGATACCATGGACTCAACAAAGACGGAGGTCCAGTGAAATGGCTATAACTAAAGTACTGCATATTCTTAAACTACCCTCATCACCAAAACGCATGAATGCACACCCACATAGACACGCACAGACACACATGCACACACTCCACCGCAAGAGTCTCTTTAATCTCCTCAGTATAAAATAATAAAAGGCTAACAATAAAAGTATAAAAATCCAGCACATTCAACTTGTCTCCAATATAAATAGCTAAGAGGAGAGGAGAGAATTGGGGACCGGTTCAGCACCACAGGAAGCTTTCTCTCTCTCCACGATGGAGATATAATTTAATTTCTCCTTCCTTTGTAAATCAGTGGATGTAAGCTCGCTATCTGCAGCCACCAGCTAAGCTGCTCGCTTGTCCTGTAAAATCCTGCACCCCTGACACACACACCTCATATCTGTGCCCTTCCCTCTCTCATGTTATACATCTTTCTCTCCCATTCCTTTCTTCTTTACCTGTTGCTCTTGAAAGTAGCAACCTCTTTGGGATCGCTAGCATGCCACTACGACAACATCCGATGAAATTGCATAGCTCGAAATTAAAATTCCAAAAACAAGCCTGAAACACTTTCTAAAGACTAGTGAAAGAAGAAGGAACTACAATCTGGGTCTTATCTATTTGTTTTTCCCATAGGCCATCTTTGAAATGGCCTGTGACCTAAAAAAATATATATTCTGACGGATTCTCCTCGGGTTTTCACCTGTCATATTAGATCCGTTATACTCATAGACATTAGTATAACAGTTTTATAAACTTCAGAGTGTTTTTTATCCAATGCTACAAATTATATGTATATCCTAGCTTCTGGGCCTGAGTAACAGGCAGTTTACTTTGGGCCCATCATTCATCCGAACTTCCGAACACCGCCCCCTAGCTTTAAGAGGATCTATATATTATTACGTCTACCCCTCTCCTTATCCCCTCTCCCCTCTTTCCTCTCTTTCCCCTCTCCGCTCCTCTCCTCTCTCACCAATCCTCTCTCTTCTGAGTATTCTCTCTTGCTCTTGATGCCGTCTGTTAATATACTATATGAAAAAGGCTCAGAATGTTCTCTTGATTGAATTTAGGGCGGCCCTTTATTTTTACCTAGTTTTTGTACAACGTGGTTTGGTCTTTCCGGATTCTTTCAATGTCTTCCGTTTCTTCTCTTGCAGCCTTTCCCCACCTTAACACCTCCCTCTATCTCAAAACCTGCACACTCTGTAACATCAAAGATAGATCAGTTTTACAACAAACCCAGTACTTTTGTGGCAGTAATCCCCGATTCCGTGACAGAAGCTATTCAGGCAACAGAAAACAAGCTTGACTCGAATGGGCTGACAATTTGTACATTATTTTTGTTGAACCTTTATTTAACAAGGCAAGTCAGTTAAACACAAACTCTTACTTACAACGACGGCCTACCCCAGCAAAAGCAGGACGGTCAAACAATTGTGCGCCTCCCTATGGGAATCCTAATCACGGCTGGTTGTGAAACAGCATGGAATCGAACCAGGGTCTGTAGTGATGCCTCTAGCACTGAGATACAGTGGCTTGGACTGCTGGGCCACTCGGGAGCAATGTTGTGTTACCGTAAAGTTTGAAAAGAAGAATCCCAATAAAAAATACTTTTCAGAAATCACTCCACAAAGCGTTTGTGCCACATCACCGCACGATTGCTCTCGTCATCCGAGCGAGCTGTGTGGACTCTTGGCACCCCACTGGTCCATCAAAATGTCAATAAATGGCCCTGGAATAACAGAAGTGTGTTTGTGTGTGCCTGTGCACCCTGACACGTGTGTGTGTGTGTGTTTGTGTGTGTGTGTGTGTGTGTGTGTGTGCGTGCGTGCATGTGTGTGTGTGGGAGGGAGGGAGATAACTCTGGGTTAGGCTATTGTTTGGCCACTGGGGGACCTGCTGGAAGCTGCCATGTATGAGTGGTCTGACATAGCCAGGGGTCTCTGGTGTTAACAGGAGAACTGGGCTGCCTGCTGTGATGGATACAGAAGGAAAGAAGGATGTTGTCGGAGATGTATGGCCATCTGATTCACTGATTCACTGGGGTAGCTAGTCTGGGGTAGCTAGTCTGGGGTAAATAGTCTGGGGTAGCTAGTCCGGGGTAGCAAGTCTGGGGTAGATAGTCTGAGGTAGCTAGTCTGGGGTAGATAGTCTGGGGTAGCTTGTCTGGGGTAGCTAGTCTGGGGTAGCTAGTCTGGAGTAGATGGTCTGGGATAGATAGCCTGTGGTAGCTAGTCTGGGGTAACTAGTCTGGGGTAGATAGTCTGGGGTAGCTAGTCTGGGGTAGATAGTCTGGGGTAGATAGTCTGGGGTAGATAGTCTGGGGTAGCTAGTCTGGGGTAGATAGTCTGGGGTAGCTTGTCTGGGGTAGCTAGTCTGGGGTAGCTAGTCTGGGGTAGCTAGTCTGGAGTAGATGGTCTGGGATAGATAGCCTTTCGTAGCTAGTCTGGGGTAACTAGTCTGGGGTAGCTAGTCTGAGGTAGATAGCCTGTGGTAGTTAGTCTGGGGTAGATAGTCTGGGGTAGCTAGTCTGGGGTAGAGAGTCTGGGGTAGAGAGTCTGGGGTAGCTACTCTGGGGTAGCCAGTCTGGGGTAGATAGTCTCGGGTAGATAATTTGTGATGGCTTGTCTGGAATGGCTAGTTTGGGGTAGCTAGTCAGGTGTAGCTAGTCTGGGGTAGATAGTCTGGGGTAGCTTGTCTGGGGTAGCTAGTCTGGAGTAGCTAGTCTTGGGTAGATATTCTGGGGAGCCAGTCTGGGGTAGATAGTCTGGGGTAGCTAGTCTGGAGTAGCTAGTCTGGGGTAGCTAGTCTGGAGTAGCTAGTCTGGGGTAGATAGTCTGGAGCAGCTAGTCTGGAGTAGCTAGTCTGTGGTAGATAGTCTGGAGTAGCTAGTCTGGGGTAGATAGTCTGGGAAGCTAGTCTGGGGTAGCTAGTCTGGAGTAGATGGTCTGGGATAGATAGCCTGTGGTAGCTAGTCTGGGGTAACTAGTCTTGGGTAGCTAGTCTGGGGTAGATAGCCTGTGATAGCTAGTCTGGGGTAGATAGCCTGTGGTAGCTTGTCTGGGGTAGAGAGTCTGGGGTAGCTAGTATGGAGTAGCTAGTCTGGGGTAGATAGTCTGGAGTAGCTAGTCTGGCGTAGATATTCTGGGGTAGCCAGTCTGGGGTAGATAGTCTGGGGTAGATAGTCTGGGGTAGCTTGTCTGGGGTAGATAGTCTGGGGTAGCTAGTCTGGGGTAGCTAGTCTGGAGTAGCTAGTCTGGGGTAGCTAGTCATGGAGTAGCTAGTCTGGGGTAGATAGTCTGGAGTAGCTAGTCTGGGGTAGCTACTCTGGGGTAGCCAGTCTGGGGTAGATAGTCTGAGGTAGCTAGTCTGGGGTAGATCGTCTGGGGTAGATCGTCTGGGGTAGCTTGTCTGTGGTAGCTAGTCTGGGGTAGCTAGTCTGGGGTAGCTAGTCTGGAGTAGATGGTCTGGGGTAGATAGTCTGGGGTTGATAGTCTGGGGTAGATAGTCTGGGGTAGAGAGTCTGGGGTAGCTACTCTGGGGTACCCAGTCTGGAGTAGCTAGTCTGGGGAAGATAGTCTGGGGTAGCTAGTCTGGAGTAGCTAGTCTGGGGTAGATAGTCTGCAGTAGCTAGTTTGGGGTAGTTAGTCTGGGGTAGCTAGTCTGGGGTAGATAGTCTGGGGTTGATAGTCTGGAGTAGCTAGTCTGGGGTAGATAGCCTGTGGTAGCCATTCTGGGGTTGATAGTCTGATAGATAGTCTGGTGTTGATAGTCTGGGGTTGATAGTCTGGGGTAGCTAGTCTGTGGTAGATTGTCTGGGGTACCTAGTCTGGGGTAGATAGCCTGATGTAGCTAGTCTGGGGTAGCTAGTCTGGGGTAGCTAGTCTGGGGTAGCTAGTCTGGGGTAGATGGTCTGGGGTAGATGGCCTGTGTTAGCTAGTCTGGGGAAGATAGTCTGTGGTAGCTAGTCTGGGGTAGATAGTCTGGGTGGATAGCCTGTGGTAGATAGTCTGGGGTAGATAGTCTGGGGTAGCTAATCTGGGGTAGATAGTCTGGGTAGAAAGCCTGTGGTAGATAGTCTGGTGTTGATAGTCTGGGGTTGCTAGTCTGGGTTAGATGGTCTGGGGTATATGGCCTATGTTAGCTAGTCTGGGGAAGATAGTCTGTGGTAGCAAGTCTGGGGTAGCTAATCTGGGGTAGTTTGTCTGGGTAGGTAGCCTGTGGTAGATAGTCTGGGGTAGATAGTCTGGGGTAGATAGTCTGGGGTAGATAGTCTTTGGTAGATAGTCTGGGGTTGCTAGTCTGGGATGGATAGTCTGGGGTTGATAGTCTGGGGTAGATAGTCTGGGGTTGCTAGTCTGGGATGGATAGTCTGGGGTTGCTAGTCTGGGGTAGCTAGTTTGGGGTAGTTAGTCTGGGGTAGATAGTCTGGGGTTGATAGTCTGGAATAGCTAGTCTGGGGTAGATAGCCTGTGGTAGCTAGTCTGGGGTAGATAGTCTGGGGTAGCTAGTCTGGGGTAGAGAGTATGGGGTAGTTAGTCTGGGGTAGCCAGTCTGTGGTAGATAGTCTGGGGTAGATAGTCTGAGGTAGCTAGTCTGGGGTAGATAGTCTGGGTTAGATAGTCTGGGGTAGCTAGTCTGGGGTAGCTAGTCTGGAGTAGATGGTCTGGGATAGATAGCCTTTCGTAGCTAGTCTGGGGTAACTAGTCTGGTGTAGCTAGTCTTGGGTAGATAGCCTGTGGTAGTTAGTCTGGGGTAGCTAGTCTGGGGTAGAGAGTCTGGGGTAGCTACTCTGGGGTACCCAGTCTGGAGTAGCTAGTCTGGGGTAGATAGTCTGGGGTAGCTAGTCTGGAGTAGCTAGTCTGGGGTAGATAGTCTACAGTAGCTAGTTTGGGGTAGTTAGTCTGGGGTAGCTAGTCTGGGGTAGATAGTCTTTCGTAGCTAGTCTGGGGTAACTAGTCTGGTGTAGCTAGTCTTGGGTAGATAGCCTGTGGTAGTTAGTCTGGGGTAGCTAGTCTGGGGTAGAGAGTCTGGGGTAGCTACTCTGGGGTACCCAGTCTGGAGTAGCTAGTCTGGGGTAGATAGTCTGGGGTAGCTAGTCTGGAGTAGCTAGTCTGGGGTAGATAGTCTACAGTAGCTAGTTTGGGGTAGTTAGTCTGGGGTAGCTAGTCTGGGGTAGATAGTCTGGGGTTGATAGTCTGGAGTAGCTAGTCTGGGGTAGATAGCCTGTGGTAGCCATTCTGGGGTTGATAGTCTGATAGATAGTCTGGTGTTGATAGTCTGGGGTTGATAGTCTGGGGTAGCTAGTCTGTGGTAGATTGTCTGGGGTACCTAGTCTGGGGTAGATAGCCTGATGTAGCTAGTCTGGGGTAGCTAGTCTGGGGTAGCTAGTCTGGGGTAGCTAGTCTGGGGTAGATGGTCTGGGGTAGATGGCCTGTGTTAGCTAGTCTGGGGAAGATAGTCTGTGGTAGCTAGTCTGGGGTAGATAGTCTGGGTGGATAGCCTGTGGTAGATAGTCTGGGGTAGATAGTCTGGGGTAGCTAATCTGGGGTAGATAGTCTGGGTAGAAAGCCTGTGGTAGATAGTCTGGTGTTGATAGTCTGGGGTTGCTAGTCTGGGTTAGATGGTCTGGGGTATATGGCCTATGTTAGCTAGTCTGGGGAAGATAGTCTGTGGTAGCAAGTCTGGGGTAGCTAATCTGGGGTAGTTTGTCTGGGTAGGTAGCCTGTGGTAGATAGTCTGGGGTAGATAGTCTGGGATAGATAGTCTGGGGTAGATAGTCTTTGGTAGATAGTCTGGGGTTGCTAGTCTGGGATGGATAGTCTGGGGTTGATAGTCTGGGGTAGATAGTCTGGGGTTGCTAGTCTGGGATGGATAGTCTGGGGTTGCTAGTCTGGGGTAGCTAGTTTGGGGTAGTTAGTCTGGGGTAGATAGTCTGGGGTTGATAGTCTGGAATAGCTAGTCTGGGGTAGATAGCCTGTGGTAGCTAGTCTGGGGTAGATAGTCTGGGGTAGCTAGTCTGGGGTAGAGAGTATGGGGTAGTTAGTCTGGGGTAGCCAGTCTGTGGTAGATAGTCTGGGGTAGATAGTCTGAGGTAGCTAGTCTGGGGTAGATAGTCTGGGTTAGATAGTCTGGGGTAGCTAGTCTGGGGTAGCTAGTCTGGAGTAGATGGTCTGGGATAGATAGCCTTTCGTAGCTAGTCTGGGGTAACTAGTCTGGTGTAGCTAGTCTTGGGTAGATAGCCTGTGGTAGTTAGTCTGGGGTAGCTAGTCTGGGGTAGAGAGTCTGGGGTAGCTACTCTGGGGTACCCAGTCTGGAGTAGCTAGTCTGGGGTAGATAGTCTGGGGTAGCTAGTCTGGAGTAGCTAGTCTGGGGTAGATAGTCTGGGTAGCTAGTTTGGGGTAGTTAGTCTGGGGTAGCTAGTCTGGGGTAGATAGTCTGGGGTTGATAGTCTGGAGTAGCTAGTCTGGGGTAGATAGCCTGTGGTAGCCATTCTGGGGTAGCTAGTCTGGTGTTGATAGTCTGGGGTTGCTAGTCTGGGTTAGATGGTCTGGGGTATATGGCCTATGTTAGCTAGTCTGGGGAAGATAGTCTGTGGTAGCAAGTCTGGGGTAGCTAATCTGGGGTAGTTAGTCTGGGTAGGTAGCCTGTGGTAGATAGTCTGGGGTAGATAGTCTGGGGTAGATAGTCTGGAGTAGCTAGTCTGGGGTAACTAGTCTGGTGTAGCTAGTCTTGGGTAGATAGCCTGTGGTAGTTAGTCTGGGGTAGCTAGTCTGGGGTAGAGAGTCTGGGGTAGCTACTCTGGGGTACCCAGTCTGGAGTAGCTAGTCTGGGGTAGATAGTCTGGGGTAGCTAGTCTGGAGTAGCTAGTCTGGGGTAGATAGTCTACAGTAGCTAGTTTGGGGTAGTTAGTCTGGGGTAGCTAGTCTGGGGTAGATAGTCTGGGGTTGATAGTCTGGAGTAGCTAGTCTGGGGTAGATAGCCTGTAGTAGTTCTGGGGTTGATAGTCTGATAGATAGTCTGGTGTTGATAGTCTGGGGTTGATAGTCTGGGGTAGCTAGTCTGTGGTAGATTGTCTGGGGTACCTAGTCTGGGGTAGATAACCTGATGTAGCTAGTCTGGGGTAGCTAGTCTGGGGTAGCTAGTCTGGGGTAGCTAGTCTGGGGTAGATGGTCTGGGGTAGATGGCCTGTGTTAGCTAGTCTGGGGAAGATAGTCTGTGGTAGCTAGTCTGGGGTAGCTAGTCTGGGGTAGCTAGTCTGGGGTAGATAGTCTGGGGTAGCTAGTTTGGGGTAGTTAGTCTGGGGTAGATAGTCTGGAGTAGCTAGTCTGGCGTAGATATTCTGGGGTAGCCAGTCTGGGGTAGATAGTCTGGGGTAGCTTGTCTGGGGTAGCTAGTCTGGGGTAGCTAGTCTGGGGTAGCTAGTCTGGAGTAGATAGTCTGGGGTAGATAGTCATGTAGTAGCTAGTCTGGGGTAGATAGTCTGGAGTAGCTAGTCTGGGGTAGCTAGTCTGGGGTAGCTAGTCTGGAGTAGCTAGTCTGGGGTAGATAGTCTGGGGTAGCTAGTCTGGGGTAGATAGTCTGGGGTAGCTAGTTTGGGGTAGTTAGTCTGGGGTAGATAGTCTGGGGTTGATAGTCTGGAATAGCTAGTCTGGGGTAGATAGCCTGTGGTAGCTAGTCTGGGGTAGATAGTCTGGGGTAGCTAGTCTGGGGTAGAGAGTATGGGGTAGTTAGTCTGGGGTAGCCAGTCTGTGGTAGATAGTCTGGGGTAGATAGTCTGAGGTAGCTAGTCTGGGGTAGATAGTCTGGGGTAGATAGTCTGGGGTAGCTAGTCTGGAGTAGATGGTCTGGGATAGATAGCCTTTCGTAGCTAGTCTGGGGTAACTAGTCTGGGGTAGCTAGTCTTGGGTAGATAGCCTGTGGTAGTTAGTCTGGGGTAGCTAGTCTGGGGTAGAGAGTCTGGGGTAGCTACTCTGGGGTACCCAGTCTGGAGTAGCTAGTCTGGGGTAGATAGTCTGGGGTAGCTAGTCTGGAGTAGCTAGTCTGGGGTAGCTAGTCTGGGGTAGATAGTCTGGGGTAGCTAGTCTGGGGTAGATAGCCTGTGGTAGCCATTATGGGGTTGATAGTCTGATAGATAGTCTGGTGTTGATAGTCTGGGGTTGATAGTCTGGGGTAGCTAGTCTGGGGTAGATGGTCTGGGGTAGCTAGTCTGGGGTAGATAGCCTGATGTAGCTAGTCTGGGGTAGCTAGTCTGGGGTAGCTAGTCTGGGGTAGCTAGTCTGGGGTAGATGGTCTGGGGTAGATGGCCTGTGTTAGCTAGTCTGGGGAAGATAGTCTGGGGTAGATAGTATGGGGTAGTTAGTCTGGGGTAGCCAGTCTGTGGTAGATAGTCTGGGGTAGATAGTCTGTGGTAGCTAGTCTGGGGTAGATAGTCTGGGTGGATAGCCTGTGGTAGATAGTCTGGGGTAGATAGTCTGGGGTAGCTAATCTGGGGTAGATAGTCTGGGTAGATAGCCTGTGGTAGATAGTCTGGTGTTGATAGTCTGGGGTTGCTAGTCTGGGTTAGATGGTCTGGGGTATATGGTCTATGTTAGCTAGTCTGGGGAAGATAGTCTGTGGTAGCAAGTCTGGGGTAGCTAATCTGGGGTAGTTAATCTGGGTAGGTAGCCTGTGGTAGATAGTCTGGGGTAGATAGTCTGGGGTAGATAGTCTGGGGTAGATAGTCTTTGGTAGATAGTCTGGGGTTGCTAGTCTGGGATGGATAGTCTGGGGTTGATAGTCTGGGGTAGATAGTCTGGGGTTGCTAGTCTGGGATGGATAGTCTGGGGTTGCTAGTCTGGGGTAGCTAGTTTGGGGTAGTTAGTCTGGGGTAGATAGTCTGGGGTTGATAGTCTGGAGTAGCTAGTCTGGGGTAGATAGCCTGTGGTAGCTAGTCTGGGGTAGATAGTCTGGGGTAGCTAGTCTGGGGTAGCTAGTCTGGGGTAGTTAGTCTAGGGTAGCTACTCTGGGGTAGCCAGTCTGGGGTAGATAGTCTGGGGTAGCTTGTCTGTGGTAGCTAGTCTGGGGTAGCTTGTCTGTGGTAGCTAGTCTGGGGTAGCTAGTCTGGGGTAGCTTGTCTGGAGTAGATGGTCTGGGGTAGATAGTCTGGGGTTGATAGTCTGGAATAGCTAGTCTGGGGTAGATAGCCTGTGGTAGCTAGTCTGGGGTAGATAGTCTGGGGTAGCTAGTCTGGGGTAGAGAGTATGGGGTAGTTAGTCTGGGATAGCCAGTCTGTGGTAGATAGTCTGGGGTAGATAGTCTGAGGTAGCTAGTCTGGGGTAGATAGTCTGGGGTAGATAGTCTGGGGTAGCTAGTCTGGGGTAGCTAGTCTGGAGTAGATGGTCTGGGATAGATAGCCTTTCGTAGCTAGTCTGGGGTAACTAGTCTGGGGTAGCTAGTCTTGGGTAGATAGCCTGTGGTAGTTAGTCTGGGGTAGCTAGTCTGGGGTAGAAAGTCTGGGGTAGCTACTCTGGGGTACCCAGTCTGGAGTAGCTAGTCTGGGGTAGATAGTCTGGGGTAGCTAGTCTGGAGTAGCTAGTCTGGGGTAGATAGTCTGCAGTAGCTAGTTTGGGGTAGTTAGTCTGGGGTAGCTAGTCTGGGGTAGATAGTCTGGGGTTGATAGTCTGGCGTAGCTAGTCTGGGGTAGCTAGTCTGGGGTAGATGGTCTGGGGTAGTTAGTCTGGGTAGGTAGCCTGTGGTAGATAGTCTGGGGTAGATAGTCTGGGGTAGATCGTCTGGGGTAGATAGTCTGGGGTAGATAGTCTTTGGTAGATAGTCTGGGGTTGCTAGTCTGGGATGGATAGTCTGGGGTTGATAGTCTGGGGTAGCTAGTCTGGGGTAGTTAGTCTAGGGTAGCTACTCTGGGGTAGCCAGTCTGGGGTAGATAGTCTGGGGTAGATAGTCTGAGGTTGCTAGTCTGGGATTGATAGTCTGGGGTTGCTAGTCTGGGGTAGCTAGTTTGGGGTAGTTAGTCTGGGGTAGATAGTCTGGGGTTGATAGTCTGGAGTAGCTAGTCTGGGGTAGATAGCCTGTGGTAGCTAGTCTGGGGTAGATAGTCTGGGGTAGCTAGTCTGGGGTAGCTAGTCTGGGGTAGTTAGTCTAGGGTAGCTACTCTGGGGTAGCCAGTCTGGGGTAGATAGTCTGGGGTAGATAGTCTGAGGTAGCTAGTCTGGGGTAGATCGTCTGGGGTAGATCGTCTGGGGTAGCTTGTCTGTGGTAGCTAGTCTGGGGTTGATAGTCTGGGGTAGCTAGTCTGGAGTAGATGGTCTGGGATAGATAGCCTTTCGTAGCTAGTCTGGGGTAACTAGTCTGGGGTAGCTAGTCTGGGGTAGATAGCCTGTGGTAGTTAGTCTGGGGTAGATAGTCTGGGGTAGCTAGTCTGGGGTAGAGAGTCTGGGGTAGAGAGTCTGGGGTAGCTACTCTGGGGTAGCCAGTCTGGAGTAGCTAGTCTGGGGTAGATAGTCTGGAGTAGCTAGTCTGGAGTAGCTAATCTGGGGTAGATAGTCTGGGGTTGATAGTCTGGGGTAGCTAGTCTGGGGTAGATGGTCTGGGGTAGCTAGTCTGGGGTAGATAGCCTGATGTAGCTAGTCTGGGGTAGCTTGTCTGTGGTAGCTAGTCTGGGGTAGCTAGTCTGGGGTAGCTAGTCTGGAGTAGATGGTCTGGGGTAGATAGTCTGGGGTTGATAGTCTGGAATAGCTAGTCTGGGGTAGATAGCCTGTGGTAGCTAGTCTGGGGTAGATAGTCTGGGGTAGCTAGTCTGGGGTAGAGAGTATGGGGTAGTTAGTCTGGGGTAGCCAGTCTGTGGTAGATAGTCTGGGGTAGATAGTCTGAGGTAGCTAGTCTGGGGTTGATAGTCTGGGGTAGATAGTCTGGGGTAGCTAGTCTGGGGTAGCTAGTCTGGGGTAGATGGTCTGGGGTAGATGGCCTGTGTTAGCTAGTCTGGGGAAGATAGTCTGGGGTAGAAGATGGGGTAGATCTGTGGTAGCTAGTCTGGGGTAGATAGTCTGGGTGGATAGCCTGTGGTAGATAGTCTGGGGTAGATAGTCTGGGGTAGCTAATCTGGGGTAGATAGTCTGGGTAGATAGCCTGTGGTAGATAGTCTGGTGTTGATAGTCTGGGGTTGCTAGTCTGGGTTAGATGGTCTGGGGTATATGGCCTATGTTAGCTAGTCTGGGGAAGATAGTCTGTGGTAGCAAGTCTGGGGTAGCTAATCTGGGGTAGTTAGTCTGGGTAGGTAGCCTGTGGTAGATAGTCTGGGGTAGATAGTCTGGGGTAGATAGTCTGGGGTAGATAGTCTTTGGTAGATAGTCTGGGGTTGCTAGTCTGGGATGGATAGTCTGGGGTTGATAGTCTGGGGTAGATAGTCTGGGGTTGCTAGTCTGGGATGGATAGTCTGGGGTTGCTAGTCTGGGGTAGCTAGTTTGGGGTAGTTAGTCTGGGGTAGATAGTCTGGGGTTGATAGTCTGGAGTAGCTAGTCTGGGGTAGATAGTCTGAGGTAGCTAGTCTGGGGTAGATCGTCTGGGGTAGATCGTCTGGGGTAGCTTGTCTGTGGTAGCTAGTCTGGGGTAGCTAGTCTGGAGTAGATGGTCTGGGGTAGATAGTTTGGGGTTGATAGTATGGAATAGCTAGTCTGGGGTAGATAGCCTGTGGTAGCTAGTCTGGGGTAGATAGTCTGGGGTAGCTAGTCTGGGGTAGAGAGTATGGGGTAGTTAGTCTGGGGTAGCCAGTCTGTGGTAGATAGTCTGGGGTAGCTAGTCTGGGGTAGCTAGTTTGGGGTAGTTAGTCTGGGGTAGATAGTCTGGGGTTGATAGTCTGGAATAGCTAGTCTGGGGTAGATAGCCTGTGGTAGCTAGTCTGGGGTAGATAGTCTGGGGTAGCTAGTCTGGGGTAGAGAGTATGGGGTAGTTAGTCTGGGATAGCCAGTCTGTGGTAGATAGTCTGGGGTAGATAGTCTGAGGTAGCTAGTCTGGGGTAGATAGTCTGGGGTAGATAGTCTGGGGTAGCTAGTCTGGGGTAGCTAGTCTGGAGTAGATGGTCTGGGATAGATAGCCTTTCGTAGCTAGTCTGGGGTAACTAGTCTGGTGTAGCTAGTCTTGGGTAGATAGCCTGTGGTAGTTAGTCTGGGGTAGCTAGTCTGGGGTAGAAAGTCTGGGGTAGCTACTCTGGGGTACCCAGTCTGGAGTAGCTAGTCTGGGGTAGATAGTCTGGGGTAGCTAGTCTGGAGTAGCTAGTCTGGGGTAGATAGTCTGCAGTAGCTAGTTTGGGGTAGTTAGTCTGGGGTAGCTAGTCTGGGGTAGATAGTCTGGGGTTGATAGTCTGGCGTAGCTAGTCTGGGGTAGCTAGTCTGGGGTAGATGGTCTGGGGTAGTTAGTCTGGGTAGGTAGCCTGTGGTAGATAGTCTGGGGTAGATAGTCTGGGGTAGATCGTCTGGGGTAGATAGTCTGGGGTAGATAGTCTTTGGTAGATAGTCTGGGGTTGCTAGTCTGGGATGGATAGTCTGGGGTTGATAGTCTGGGGTAGCTAGTCTGGGGTAGTTAGTCTAGGGTAGCTACTCTGGGGTAGCCAGTCTGGGGTAGATAGTCTGGGGTAGATAGTCTGAGGTTGCTAGTCTGGGATGGATAGTCTGGGGTTGCTAGTCTGGGGTAGCTAGTTTGGGGTAGTTAGTCTGGGGTAGATAGTCTGGGGTTGATAGTCTGGAGTAGCTAGTCTGGGGTAGATAGCCTGTGGTAGCTAGTCTGGGGTAGATAGTCTGGGGTAGCTAGTCTGGGGTAGCTAGTCTGGGGTAGTTAGTCTAGGGTAGCTACTCTGGGGTAGCCAGTCTGGGGTAGATAGTCTGGGGTAGATAGTCTGAGGTAGCTAGTCTGGGGTAGATCGTCTGGGGTAGCTTGTCTGTGGTAGCTAGTCTGGGGTTGATAGTCTGGGGTAGCTAGTCTGGAGTAGATGGTCTGGGATAGATAGCCTTTCGTAGCTAGTCTGGGGTAACTAGTCTGGGGTAGCTAGTCTGGGGTAGATAGCCTGTGGTAGTTAGTCTGGGGTAGATAGTCTGGGGTAGCTAGTCTGGGGTAGAGAGTCTGGGGTAGCTACTCTGGGGTAGCCAGTCTGGAGTAGCTAGTCTGGGGTAGATAGTCTGGAGTAGCTAGTCTGGAGTAGCTAATCTGGGGTAGATAGTCTGGGGTTGATAGTCTGGGGTAGCTAGTCTGGGGTAGATGGTCTGGGGTAGCTAGTCTGGGGTAGATAGCCTGATGTAGCTAGTCTGGGGTAGCTTGTCTGTGGTAGCTAGTCTGGGGTAGCTAGTCTGGGGTAGCTAGTCTGGAGTAGATGGTCTGGGGTAGATAGTCTGGGGTTGATAGTCTGGAATAGCTAGTCTGGGGTAGATAGCCTGTGGTAGCTAGTCTGGGGTAGATAGTCTGGGGTAGCTAGTCTGGGGTAGAGAGTATGGGGTAGTTAGTCTGGGGTAGCCAGTCTGTGGTAGATAGTCTGGGGTAGATAGTCTGAGGTAGCTAGTCTGGGGTTGATAGTCTGGGGTAGATAGTCTGGGGTAGCTAGTCTGGGGTAGCTAGTCTGGGGTAGATGGTCTGGGGTAGATGGCCTGTGTTAGCTAGTCTGGGGAAGATAGTCTGGGGTAGAGAGTATGGGGTAGATAGTCTGTGGTAGCTAGTCTGGGGTAGATAGTCTGGGTGGATAGCCTGTGGTAGATAGTCTGGGGTAGATAGTCTGGGGTAGCTAATCTGGGGTAGATAGTCTGGGTAGATAGCCTGTGGTAGATAGTCTGGTGTTGATAGTCTGGGGTTGCTAGTCTGGGTTAGATGGTCTGGGGTATATGGCCTATGTTAGCTAGTCTGGGGAAGATAGTCTGTGGTAGCAAGTCTGGGGTAGCTAATCTGGGGTAGTTAGTCTGGGTAGGTAGCCTGTGGTAGATAGTCTGGGGTAGATCGTCTGGGGTAGATAGTCTGGGGTAGAAGGTCTTTGGTAGATAGTCTGGGGTTGCTAGTCTGGGATGGATAGTCTGGGGTTGATAGTCTGGGGTAGATAGTCTGGGGTTGCTAGTCTGGGATGGATAGTCTGGGGTTGCTAGTCTGGGGTAGCTAGTTTGGGGTAGTTAGTCTGGGGTAGATAGTCTGGGGTTGATAGTCTGGAGTAGCTAGTCTGGGGTAGATAGTCTGAGGTAGCTAGTCTGGGGTAGATCGTCTGGGGTAGATCGTCTGGGGTAGCTTGTCTGTGGTAGCTAGTCTGGGGTAGCTAGTCTGGAGTAGATGGTCTGGGGTAGATAGTTTGGGGTTGATAGTATGGAATAGCTAGTCTGGGGTAGATAGCCTGTGGTAGCTAGTCTGGGGTAGATAGTCTGGGGTAGCTAGTCTGGGGTAGAGAGTATGGGGTAGTTAGTCTGGGGTAGCCAGTCTGTGGTAGATAGTCTGGGGTAGCTAGTCTGGGGTAGCTAGTTTGGGGTAGTTAGTCTGGGGTAGATAGTCTGGGGTTGATAGTCTGGAATAGCTAGTCTGGGGTAGATAGCCTGTGGTAGCTAGTCTGGGGTAGATAGTCTGGGGTAGCTAGTCTGGGGTAGAGAGTATGGGGTAGTTAGTCTGGGGTAGCCAGTCTGTGGTAGATAGTCTGGGGTAGATAGTCTGAGGTAGCTAGTCTGGGGTAGATAGTCTGGGGTAGATAGTCTGGGGTAGCTAGTCTGGGGTAGCTAGTCTGGAGTAGATGGTCTGGGATAGATAGCCTTTCGTAGCTAGTCTGGGGTAACTAGTCTGGTGTAGCTAGTCTTGGGTAGATAGCCTGTGGTAGTTAGTCTGGGGTAGCTAGTCTGGGGTAGAGAGTCTGGGGTAGCTACTCTGGGGTACCCAGTCTGGAGTAGCTAGTCTGGGGTAGATAGTCTGGGGTAGCTAGTCTGGAGTAGCTAGTCTGGGGTAGATAGTCTACAGTAGCTAGTTTGGGGTAGTTAGTCTGGGGTAGCTAGTCTGGGGTAGATAGTCTGGGGTTGATAGTCTGGAGTAGCTAGTCTGGGGTAGATAGCCTGTGGTAGCCATTCTGGGGTTGATAGTCTGATAGATAGTCTGGTGTTGATAGTCTGGGGTTTATAGTCTGGGGTAGCTAGTCTGTGGTAGATGGTCTGGGGTAGCTAGTATGGGGTAGATAGCCTGATGTAGCTAGTCTGGGGTAGCTAGTCTGGGGTAGCTAGTCTGGGGTAGCTAGTCTGGGGTAGATGGTCTGGGGTAGATGGCCTGTGTTAGTCTGGGGTAGATAGTCTGGGGTAGCTAGTCTGGAGTAGCTAGTCTGGGGTAGATAGTCTACAGTAGCTAGTTTGGGGTAGTTAGTCTGGGGTAGCTAGTCTGGGGTAGATAGTCTGGGGTTGATAGTCTGGAGTAGCTAGTCTGGGGTAGATAGCCTGTGGTAGCCATTCTGGGGTTGATAGTCTGATAGATAGTCTGGGTTGATAGTCTGGGGTTTATAGTCTGGGGTAGCTAGTCTGGGTAGCTAGTCTGGGGTAGATAGTCTGGGTGGATAGCCTGTGGTAGATAGTCTGGGGTAGATAGTCTGGGGTAGCTAATCTGGGGTAGATAGTCTGGGTAGAAAGCCTGTGGTAGATAGTCTGGTGTTGATAGTCTGGGGTTGCTAGTCTGGGTTAGATGGTCTGGGGTATATGGCCTATGTTAGCTAGTCTGGGGAAGATAGTCTGTGGTAGCAAGTCTGGGGTAGCTAATCTGGGGTAGTTTGTCTGGGTAGGTAGCCTGTGGTAGATAGTCTGGGGTAGATAGTCTGGGGTAGATAGTCTGGGGTAGATAGTCTTTGGTAGATAGTCTGGGGTTGCTAGTCTGGGATGGATAGTCTGGGGTTGATAGTCTGGGGTAGATAGTCTGGGGTTGCTAGTCTGGGATGGATAGTCTGGGGTTGCTAGTCTGGGGTAGCTAGTTTGGGGTAGTTAGTCTGGGGTAGATAGTCTGGGGTTGATAGTCTGGAGTAGCTAGTCTGGGGTAGATAGCCTGTGGTAGCTAGTCTGGGGTAGATAGTCTGGGGTAGCTAGTCTGGGGTAGCTAGTCTGGGGTAGTTAGTCTAGGGTAGCTACTCTGGGGTAGCCAGTCTGGGGTAGATAGTCTGGGGTAGATAGTCTGAGGTAGCTAGTCTGGGGTAGATCGTCTGGGGTAGATCGTCTGGGGTAGCTTGTCTGTGGTAGCTAGTCTGGGGTAGCTAGTCTGGGGTAGCTAGTCTGTAGTAGATGGTCTGGGGTAGATAGTTTGGGGTTGATAGTATGGAATAGCTAGTCTGTGGTAGATAGCCTGTGGTAGCTAGTCTGGGGTAGATAGTCTGGGGTAGCTAGTCTGGGGTAGAGAGTATGGGGTAGTTAGTCTGGGGTAGCCAGTCTGTGGTAGATAGTCTGGGGTAGCTAGTCTGGGGTAGCTAGTTTGGGGTAGTTAGTCTGGGGTAGATAGTCTGGGGTTGATAGTCTGGAATAGCTAGTCTGGGGTAGATAGCCTGTGGTAGCTAGTCTGGGGTAGATAGTCTGGGGTAGCTAGTCTGGGGTAGAGAGTATGGGGTAGTTAGTCTGGGGTAGCCAGTCTGTGGTAGATAGTCTGGGGTAGATAGTCTGAGGTAGCTAGTCTGGGGTAGATAGTCTGGGGTAGATAGTCTGGGGTAGCTAGTCTGGGGTAGCTAGTCTGGAGTAGATGGTCTGGGATAGATAGCCTTTCGTAGCTAGTCTGGGGTAACTAGTCTGGTGTAGCTAGTCTTGGGTAGATAGCCTGTGGTAGTTAGTCTGGGGTAGCTAGTCTGGGGTAGAGAGTCTGGGGTAGCTACTCTGGGGTACCCAGTCTGGAGTAGCTAGTCTGGGGTAGATAGTCTGGGGTAGCTAGTCTGGAGTAGCTAGTCTGGGGTAGATAGTCTACAGTAGCTAGTTTGGGGTAGTTAGTCTGGGGTAGCTATTCTGGGGTAGATAGTCTGGGGTTGATAGTCTGGAGTAGCTAGTCTGGGGTAGATAGCCTGTGGTAGCCATTCTGGGGTTGATAGTCTGATAGATAGTCTGGTGTTGATAGTCTGGGGTTGATAGTCTGGGGTAGCTAGTCTGTGGTAGATGGTCTGGGGTAGCTAGTCTGGGGTAGATAGCCTGATGTAGCTAGTCTGGGGTAGCTAGTCTGGGGTAGCTAGTCTGGGGTAGCTAGTCTGGGGTAGATGGTCTGGGGTAGATGGCCTGTGTTAGCTAGTCTGGGGAAGATAGTCTGTGGTAGCTAGTCTGGGGTAGATAGTCTGGGTGGAAAGCCTGTGGTAGATAGTCTGGGGTAGATAGTCTGGGGTAGCTAATCTGGGGTAGATAGTCTGGGTAGAAAGCCTGTGGTAGATAGTCTGGTGTTGATAGTCTGGGGTTGCTAGTCTGGGTTAGATGGTCTGGGGTATATGGCCTATGTTAGCTAGTCTGGGGAAGATAGTCTGTGGTAGCAAGTCTGGGGTAGCTAATCTGGGGTAGTTAGTCTGGGTAGGTAGCCTGTGGTAGATAGTCTGGGGTAGATAGTCTGGGGTAGATAGTCTGGGGTAGATAGTCTTTGGTAGATAGTCTGGGGTTGCTAGTCTGGGATGGATAGTCTGGGGTTGATAGTCTGGGGTAGATAGTCTGGGGTTGCTAGTCTGGGATGGATAGTCTGGGGTTGCTAGTCTGGGGTAGCTAGTTTGGGGTAGTTAGTCTGGGGTAGATAGTCTGGGGTTGATAGTCTGGAGTAGCTAGTCTGGGGTAGATAGCCTGTGGTAGCTAGTCTGGGGTAGATAGTCTGGGGTAGCTAGTCTGGGGTAGCTAGTCTGGGGTAGTTAGTCTAGGGTAGCTACTCTGGGGTAGCCAGTCTGGGGTAGATAGTCTGGGGTTGCTAGTCTGGGGTAGATAGTCTGGGGTTGCTAGTCTGGGGTAGATAGTCTGGGGTAGCTAGTCTGGGATAGCTAATCTGGGGGTAGATAGTCTGGGGTTGCTAGTCTGGGGTAGATAGTCTGGGGTTGCTAGTCTGGGGTAGCTAGTTTGGGGTAGTTAGTCTGGGGTAGATAGTCTGGGGTTGATAGTCTGGAGTAGCTAGTCTGGGGTAGCCAGTCTGTGGTAGATAGTCTGGGGTAGATAGTCTGAGGTAGCTAGTCTGGGGTAGATAGTCTGGGGTAGCTAGTCTGGGGTAGATAGTCTGGGGTAGCTAGTCTGGGGTAGCTAGTCTGGGGTAGTTAGTCTAGGGTAGCTACTCTGGGGTAGCCAGTCTGGGGTAGATAGTCTGGGGTAGATAGTCTGAGGTAGCTAGTCTGGGGTAGATCGTCTGGGGTAGATCGTCTGGGGTAGCTTGTCTGTGGTAGCTAGTCTGGGGTAGCTAGTCTGGGGTAGCTAGTCTGGAGTAGATGGTCTGGGGTAGATAGTTTGGGGTTGATAGTATGGAATAGCTAGTCTGAGGTAGATAGCCTGTGGTAGCTAGTCTGGGGTAGATAGTCTGGGGTAGCTAGTCTGGGGTAGAGAGTATGGGGTAGTTAGTCTGGGGTAGCCAGTCTGTGGTAGATAGTCTGGGGTAGCTAGTCTGGGGTAGCTAGTTTGGGGTAGTTAGTCTGAGGTAGATAGTCTGGGGTAGCTAGTCTGGGGTAGCTAGTCTGGAGTAGATGGTCTGGGATAGATAGCCTTTCGTAGCTAGTCTGGGGTAACTAGTCTGGTGTAGCTAGTCTTGGGTAGATAGCCTGTGGTAGTTAGTCTGGGGTAGCTAGTCTGGGGTAGAGAGTCTGGGGTAGCTACTCTGGGGTACCCAGTCTGGAGTAGCTAGTCTGGGGTAGATAGTCTGGGGTAGCTAGTCTGGAGTAGCTAGTCTGGGGTAGATAGTCTACAGTAGCTAGTTTGGGGTAGTTAGTCTGGGGTAGCTAGTCTGGGGTAGATAGTCTGGGGTTGATAGTCTGGAGTAGCTAGTCTGGGGTAGATAGCCTGTGGTAGCCATTCTGGGGTTGATAGTCTGATAGATAGTCTGGTGTTGATAGTCTGGGGTTTATAGTCTGGGGTAGCTAGTCTGTGGTAGATGGTCTGGGGTAGCTAGTATGGGGTAGATAGCCTGATGTAGCTAGTCTGGGGTAGCTAGTCTGGGGTAGCTAGTCTGGGGTAGCTAGTCTGGGGTAGATGGTCTGGGGTAGATGGCCTGTGTTAGCTAGTCTGGGGTAGATAGTCTGGGGTAGCTAGTCTGGAGTAGCTAGTCTGGGGTAGATAGTCTACAGTAGCTAGTTTGGGGTAGTTAGTCTGGGGTAGCTAGTCTGGGGTAGATAGTCTGGGGTTGATAGTCTGGAGTAGCTAGTCTGGGGTAGATAGCCTGTGGTAGCCATTCTGGGGTTGATAGTCTGATAGATAGTCTGGTGTTGATAGTCTGGGGTTTATAGTCTGGGGTAGCTAGTCTGTGGTAGCTAGTCTGGGGTAGATAGTCTGGGTGGATAGCCTGTGGTAGATAGTCTGGGGTAGATAGTCTGGGGTAGCTAATCTGGGGTAGATAGTCTGGGTAGAAAGCCTGTGGTAGATAGTCTGGTGTTGATAGTCTGGGGTTGCTAGTCTGGGTTAGATGGTCTGGGGTATATGGCCTATGTTAGCTAGTCTGGGGAAGATAGTCTGTGGTAGCAAGTCTGGGGTAGCTAATCTGGGGTAGTTTGTCTGGGTAGGTAGCCTGTGGTAGATAGTCTGGGGTAGATAGTCTGGGGTAGATAGTCTGGGGTAGATAGTCTTTGGTAGATAGTCTGGGGTTGCTAGTCTGGGATGGATAGTCTGGGGTTGATAGTCTGGGGTAGATAGTCTGGGGTTGCTAGTCTGGGATGGATAGTCTGGGGTTGCTAGTCTGGGGTAGCTAGTTTGGGGTAGTTAGTCTGGGGTAGATAGTCTGGGGTTGATAGTCTGGAGTAGCTAGTCTGGGGTAGATAGCCTGTGGTAGCTAGTCTGGGGTAGATAGTCTGGGGTAGCTAGTCTGGGGTAGCTAGTCTGGGGTAGTTAGTCTAGGGTAGCTACTCTGGGGTAGCCAGTCTGGGGTAGATAGTCTGGGGTAGATAGTCTGAGGTAGCTAGTCTGGGGTAGATCGTCTGGGGTAGATCGTCTGGGTTAGCTTGTCTGTGGTAGCTAGTCTGGGGTAGCTAGTCTGGGGTAGCTAGTCTGGGGTAGCTGGTCTGGGGTAGATAGTTTGGGGTTGATAGTATGGAATAGCTAGTCTGTGGTAGATAGCCTGTGGTAGCTAGTCTGGGGTAGATAGTCTGGGGTAGCTAGTCTGGGGTAGAGAGTATGGGGTAGTTAGTCTGGGGTAGCCAGTCTGTGGTAGATAGTCTGGGGTAGCTAGTCTGGGGTAGCTAGTTTGGGGTAGTTAGTCTGGGGTAGATAGTCTGGGGTTGATAGTCTGGAATAGCTAGTCTGGGGTAGATAGCCTGTGGTAGCTAGTCTGGGGTAGATAGTCTGGGGTAGCTAGTCTGGGGTAGAGAGTATGGGGTAGTTAGTCTGGGGTAGCCAGTCTGTGGTAGATAGTCTGGGGTAGATAGTCTGAGGTAGCTAGTCTGGGGTAGATAGTCTGGGGTAGATAGTCTGGGGTAGCTAGTCTGGGGTAGCTAGTCTGGAGTAGATGGTCTGGGATAGATAGCCTTTCGTAGCTAGTCTGGGGTAACTAGTCTGGTGTAGCTAGTCTTGGGTAGATAGCCTGTGGTAGTTAGTCTGGGGTAGCTAGTCTGGGGTAGAGAGTCTGGGGTAGCTACTCTGGGGTACCCAGTCTGGAGTAGCTAGTCTGGGGTAGATAGTCTGGGGTAGCTAGTCTGGAGTAGCTAGTCTGGGGTAGATAGTCTACAGTAGCTAGTTTGGGGTAGTTAGTCTGGGGTAGCTATTCTGGGGTAGATAGTCTGGGGTTGATAGTCTGGAGTAGCTAGTCTGGGGTAGATAGCCTGTGGTAGCCATTCTGGGGTTGATAGTCTGATAGATAGTCTGGTGTTGATAGTCTGGGGTTGATAGTCTGGGGTAGCTAGTCTGTGGTAGATGGTCTGGGGTAGCTAGTCTGGGGTAGATAGCCTGATGTAGCTAGTCTGGGGTAGCTAGTCTGGGGTAGCTAGTCTGGGGTAGCTAGTCTGGGGTAGATGGTCTGGGGTAGATGGCCTGTGTTAGCTAGTCTGGGGAAGATAGTCTGTGGTAGCTAGTCTGGGGTAGATAGTCTGGGTGGAAAGCCTGTGGTAGATAGTCTGGGGTAGATAGTCTGGGGTAGCTAATCTGGGGTAGATAGTCTGGGTAGAAAGCCTGTGGTAGATAGTCTGGTGTTGATAGTCTGGGGTTGCTAGTCTGGGTTAGATGGTCTGGGGTATATGGCCTATGTTAGCTAGTCTGGGGAAGATAGTCTGTGGTAGCAAGTCTGGGGTAGCTAATCTGGGGTAGTTAGTCTGGGTAGGTAGCTGTGGTAGATAGTCTGGGGTAGATAGTCTGGGGTAGATAGTCTGGGGTAGATAGTCTTTGGTAGATAGTCTGGGGTTGCTAGTCTGGGATGGATAGTCTGGGGTTGATAGTCTGGGGTAGATAGTCTGGGGTTGCTAGTCTGGGATGGATAGTCTGGGGTTGCTAGTCTGGGGTAGCTAGTTTGGGGTAGTTAGTCTGGGGTAGATAGTCTGGGGTTGATAGTCTGGAGTAGCTAGTCTGGGGTAGATAGCCTGTGGTAGCTAGTCTGGGGTAGATAGTCTGGGGTAGCTAGTCTGGGGTAGCTAGTCTGGGGTAGTTAGTCTAGGGTAGCTACTCTGGGGTAGCCAGTCTGGGGTAGATAGTCTGGGGTTGCTAGTCTGGGGTAGATAGTCTGGGGTTGCTAGTCTGGGGTAGATAGTCTGGGGTAGATAGTCTGGGATAGGGGGTAGATAGTCTGGGGTTGCTAGTCTGGGGTAGATAGTCTGGGGTTGCTAGTCTGGGGTAGCTAGTTTGGGGTAGTTAGTCTGGGGTAGATAGTCTGGGGTTGATAGTCTGGAGTAGCTAGTCTGGGGTAGCCAGTCTGTGGTAGATAGTCTGGGGTAGATAGTCTGAGGTAGCTAGTCTGGGGTAGATAGTCTGGGGTAGCTAGTCTGGGGTAGATAGTCTGGGGTAGCTAGTCTGGGGTAGCTAGTCTGGGGTAGTTAGTCTAGGGTAGCTTGGGGTAGCCAGTCTGGGGTAGATAGTCTGGGGTAGATAGTCTGAGGTAGCTAGTCTGGGGTAGATCGTCTGGGGTAGATGTCTGGGGTAGCTTGTCTGTGGTAGCTAGTCTGGGGTAGCTAGTCTGGGGTAGCTAGTCTGGGTAGATGGTCTGGGGTAGATAGTCTAGTCTGAGGTAGATAGCTGTGGTAGCTAGTCTGGGGTAGATAGTCTGGGGTAGCTAGTCTGGGGTAGAGAGTATGGGGTAGTTAGTCTGGGGTAGCCAGTCTGGGTAGATAGTCTGGGGTAGCTAGTCTGGGGTAGCTAGTCTGGGGTAGTTAGTCTGGGGTAGATAGTCTGGGGTTGATAGTCTGGAATAGCTAGTCTGGGGTAGATAGCCTAGTAGTCTGGGGTAGATAGTCTGGGGTAGCTAGTCTGGGGTAGAGAGTATGGGGTAGATAGTCTGGGGTAGCCAGTCTGTGGTAGATAGTCTGGGGTAGATAGTCTGAGGTAGCTAGTCTGGGGTAGATAGTCTGGGGTAGATAGTCTGGGGTAGCTAGTCTGGGGTAGCTAGTCTGGAGTAGATGGTCTGGGATAGATAGCTTTCGTAGCTAGTCTGGGGTAACTAGTCTGGTGTAGCTAGTCTTGGGTAGATAGCCTGGGGTAGTTAGTCTGGGGTAGCTAGTCTGGGGTAGAGTCTGGGGTAGCTAGTCTGGGGTACCCAGTCTGGAGTAGCTAGTCTGGGGTAGATAGTCTGGGGTAGCTAGTCTGGAGTAGCTAGTCTGGGGTAGATAGTCTACAGTAGCTAGTTTGGGGTAGTTAGTCTGGGGTAGCTAGTCTGGGGTAGATAGTCTGGGGTTGATAGTCTGGAGTAGCTAGTCTGGGGTAGATAGCCTGTGGTAGCCATTCTGGGGTTGATAGTCTGATAGATAGTCTGGGGTTGATAGTCTGGGGTTGATAGTCTGGGGTAGCTAGTCTGTGGTAGATGGTCTGGGGTAGCTAGTCTGGGGTAGATAGCCTGATGTAGCTAGTCTGGGGTAGCTAGTCTGGGGTAGCTAGTCTGGGGTAGCTAGTCTGGGGTAGATGGTCTGGGGTAGATGGCCTGTGTTAGCTAGTCTGGGGAAGATAGTCTGTGGTAGCTAGTCTGGGGTAGATAGTCTGGGTGGATAGCCTGTGGTAGATAGTCTGGGGTAGATAGTCTGGGGTAGCTAATCTGGGGTAGATAGTCTGGGTAGATAGCCTGTGGTAGATAGTCTGGTGTTGATAGTCTGGGGTTGCTAGTCTGGGTTAGATGGTCTGGGGTATATGGCCTATGTTAGCTAGTCTGGGTAAGATAGTCTGTGGTAGCAAGTCTGGGGTAGCTAATCTGGGGTAGTTAGTCTGGGTAGGTAGCCTGTGGTAGATAGTCTGGGGTAGATAGTCTGGGGTAGATAGTCTGGGGTAGATAGTCTTTGGTAGATAGTCTGGGGTTGCTAGTCTGGGATGGATAGTCTGGGGTTGATAGTCTGGGGTAGATAGTCTGGGGTTGCTAGTCTGGGATGGATAGTCTGGGGTTGCTAGTCTGGGGTAGCTAGTCTGGGGTTGATAGTCTGGAGTAGCTAGTCTGGGGTAGATAGCCTGTGGTAGCTAGTCTGGGGTAGATCTGGGGTAGTCTCTGGGGTAGCTAGTCTGGGGTAGAGGGTAGCTGGGGTAGCTAGTCTGGGGTAGATAGTCTGGGGTAGCTAGTCTGGGGTAGATAGTCTGGGGTAGATAGTCTGGGGTAGATAGTCTGGGGTAGATAGTCTGGGGTAGTAGATAGTCTGGGGTAGCTAGTCTGGGGTAGATAGTCTGGGGTAGCTAGTCTGTAGCTAGTCTGGGGTAGATAGTCTGGGGTAGATAGTCTGGGGTAGCTAGTCTGGGGTAGATAGCCTGTGGTAGCTAGTCTGGGGTAGATAGTCTGGGGTAGCTAGTCTGGGGTCTAGGGGGTAGATAGTCTGTCTGGGGTAGCTAGTCTGGGGTATAGTCTGGGGTAGTCTGGGGTAGCTAGTCTGGGGTAGATAGTCTGGGGTAGATGGTCTGGGGTAGATAGTCTGGGGTAGTCTGGGGTAGCTAGTCTGGGGTAGCTAGATAGTCTGGGGTAGATAGTAGTAGTCTGCTAGTCTGGGGTAGCAGTAGTCTGGGGTAGCTAGTCTGGGGTAGCCTGGGTAGATAGTCTGGGGTAGATAGTCTGGGGTAGCTAGTCTGGGGTAGATAGTCTGGGGTAGCTAGTCTGGGGTCTGGGGTTGATAGTCTGGGGTAGATAGTCTGGGGTAGCTAGTCTGGGGTAGATAGTCTGGGTAGATAGTCTGGGGTAGATAGTCTGGGGTCTGGGGTAGATAGTCTGGGGTAGATAGTCTGGGGTAGATAGTCTGGGGTAGATGCTAGTCTGGGTAGATAGTCTGAGCTAGTCTGGGGTAGCCTAGTCTGGGTAGGTCTGGGGTAGATAGTCTGGGGTAGCTAGTCTGGGGTATAGTCTGGGTAGCTAGTCTGGGGTAGATAGTCTGGGGTAGATGTCTGGGGTAGCTAGTCTGGGGTAGATAGTCTGGGGTAGTTAGTCTGGGGTAGCCTGTGGTAGATAGTCTGGGGTAGATAGTCTGGGGTAGATAGTCTGGGGTAGCTAGTCTGGGATAGATAGTCTGGGGTAGATAGTCTGGGGTTGCTAGTCTGGGGTATGATAGTCTGGGGTTGCTAGTCTGGGGTTAGTTTGGGGTAGTCTGGGGTAGATAGTCTGGGGTTGATAGTCTGGAGTCTAGTCTGGGGTAGATAGTCTGGGGTAGATAGTCTGGGGTAGCTAGTCTGGGGTAGCTAGTCTGGGGTAGTAGTCTAGGTCTGGGGTAGATAGTCTGGGGTAGATAGTCTGGGGTAGCTAGTCTGGGGTAGATAGTCTGGGGTAGATAGTCTGGGGTAGCTAGTCTGGGGTCTGGTAGATAGTCTGGGGTAGATAGTCTGGGGTTGATAGTCTGGGGTAGTCTGTCTGGGGTAGATAGATAGTCTGGGGGTAGATAGTCTGGGGTATAGTCTGGGGTAGATAGTCTGGGGTAGCTAGTCTGGTGTAGCTAGTCTGGGGATAGATAGATCTGGGGTAGATAGTCTGGGGTAGATAGTCTAGATAGTCTGGTTGCTAGTCTGGGATGGATAGTCTGGGGTTGATAGTCTGGGGTAGATAGTCTGGGGTTGCTAGATGGATAGTCTAGTCTGGGGTAGCTAGTTTGGGGTAGTTAGTCTGGGGTAGATAGTCTGGGGTAGATAGTCTGGGGTAGCTGGTCTGGGGTAGCTAGTCTGTTTGGGTAGTTAGTCTGGGGTAGATAGTCTGGGGTTGATAGTCTGGGTAGCTAGTCTGGGGTAGATAGTCTGGGGTAGATAGTCTGGGGGTAGCTAGTCTGGGGTAGATAGTCTGGGGTAGATAGTCTGGGGTAGCTAGTCTGGGGTAGCTAGGGAGTAGATGGTCTGGGATAGATAGCCTAGTCTGGGGTAACTAGTCTGGTGTAGCTAGTCTGGGGTAGATAGCCTGTGGTAGATAGTCTAGGGTAGATAGTCTGGGGTAGATAGTCTGGGGTAGATAGTCTGGGTAGATAGTCTGGGGTTGCTAGTCTGGGATGGATAGTCTGGGGTTGATAGTCTGGGGTAGATAGTCTGGGGTTGCTAGTCTGGGATAGTCTAGTCTGGGGTAGCTAGTTTGGGGTAGTTAGTCTGGGGTAGATAGTCTGGGGTTGATAGTCTGGAGTAGCTAGTCTGGGGTAGATAGCTAGTCTGGGGTAGATAGTCTGGGGTTGATAGTCTGGAGTAGCTAGTCTGGGGTAGATAGTCTGTCTGGGGTAGATAGTCTGGGGTAGCTAGTCTGGGGTAGAGAGTCTGGGGTAGCTAGGGGTCTCTGGGTAGCTAGTCTGGGGTAGATAGTCTGGGGTAGCTGGAGTAGCTAGTCTGGGGTAGATAGTCTGGTTTGGGGTAGAGTCTGGGGTAGCTAGTCTGGGGTAGATAGTCTGGGGTAGATAGTCTGGGGTAGCTAGTCTGGGGTAGATAGTCTGGGGTGATGTCCATGGGGTTGATAGCTAATCTGGGGTAGCTAGTCTGGGGTAGCTAGTCTGGGGTAGCTAGTCTGGGGTAGATTAGTCTAGGGGGTAGCTAGTCTGGGGTAGCTAGTCTGGGGTAGCTAGTCTGGGGTAAGTCTGGGGTAGATAGTCTGGGGTAGATAGTCTGTGGTAGCTAGTCTGGGGTAGATAGTCTGGGTGGATAGCCTGGGGATAGTCTGGGGTAGATAGTCTGGGGTAGCTAATCTGGGGTAGATAGTCTGGGTAGATAGCCTGTGGTAGATAGTCTGGTGTTGATAGTCTGGGGTTGCTAGTCTGGGTTAGATGGTCTGGGGTATATGGCCTATGTTAGCTAGTCTGGGGAAGATAGTCTGTGGTAGCAAGTCTGGGGTAGCTAATCTGGGGTAGTTAGTCTGGGGTAGCTAGTCTGGGGTAGATAGTCTGGGGTAGATAGTCTGGGGTAGATAGTCTTTGGTAGATAGTCTGGGGTTGCTAGTCTGGGATGGATAGTCTGGGGTTGATAGTCTGGGGTAGATAGTCTGGGGCTAGATGGATAGTCTGGTGTTGCTAGTCTGGGGTAGCTAGTTTGGGGTAGTCTGGGGTAGATAGTCTGGGGTAGCTAGTCTGGGGTAGATCCTGGGGCTATTCTGGGGTAGATAGTCTGGGGTAGGGTCTGGGGTAGAGTCTAGGTAGCTACTCTGGGGTAGATAGTCTGGGGTAGATAGTCTGGGGTAGATAGTCTGAGGTAGCTAGTCTGGGGTAGATCGTCTGGGGTAGATCGTCTGGGGTAGCTTGTCTGTGGTAGCTAGTCTGGGGTAGCTAGTCTGGGGTAGCTAGTCTGGAGTAGATGGTCTGGGATAGATAGATAGTCTGGGGTAACTAGTCTGGGGTAGCTAGTCTGGGGTAGATAGCCTGTGGTAGTTAGTCTGGGGTAGATAGTCTGGGGTTGAGAGAGTCTGGGGTAGCTACTCTGGGGTAGCCAGTCTGGAGTAGCTAGTCTGGGGTAGATAGTCTGGAGTAGCTAGTCTGGGGTAGATAGTCTGGGGTAGCTAGTCTGGAGTAGCTAGTCTGGGGTAGATAGTCTGGGGTTGATAGTCTGGGGTAGATTGTCTGGGGTAGATAGTCTGGGGTAGATAGTCTGGGGTAGATAGTCTGGGGTAGATGGTCTGGGGTAGCTAATCTGGGGTAGATAGTCTGGGGTTGCTAGTCTGGGGTAGATAGTCTGGGGTAGCTAGTCTGGGATAGCTAATCTGGGGGTAGATAGTCTGGGGTTGCTAGTCTGGGGTAGATAGTCTGGGGTTGCTAGTCTGGGGTAGATAGTCTGGGGTAGCTAATCTGGGGTTGCTAGTCTGGGGTAGATAGTGTGGGGTAGATAGCCTATGGTAGCTAGTCTGGGGAGGCTAGTCTGGGGTAGCTAGTCTGGGGTAGATAGTCTGGGGATGCTAGTCTGGGGAGGCTAGTCTAAGGTATGTTGTCCTAGGCAATGGGCTATTGGTTTATTTCCTGTGTCAGTGGTGGAGTGTTAAACTTTCGATCGTCAGACAATGATCACGGTTGTCCTTTTATCAAAAACAACAAAATTAGAACAACCAAGTTGGTCTTAATGCAAGTTTGTTCACGTTGTAAGGTTGCACGTTTATTCCCAAGGGAACAAAACCATCGTAGAAATCAAATACGTACAGGATTCAATTTGTCGGTAATGCCCCTTCTAAATGTAATGTCCCGTGTGAGATCGTATACTCTCTTACAGAGAGCTTATACTCTCTTACAGAGAGATTATTTACAGTACACGCAGCATATATCGGCTCAATCGGAAATTACCTCCTAGTTGACCAAGCCCGTTTGGACTGAATCCCGGCCTAAATTCACTCTAGAATACTTCAGAATAACATGATAAACAGATCTACAATCTTATTTGATATGTGTATCAGTTCATGGGAGTGGTGGTGAGCTTCAAGTGATCTTGTAATACACTTATAAAGATATCGGATGTTCATGTGATCACCCTGTTGCAGGAGATCTTTCCTGCAATGCAGGACATTTTATACTTTTAGTGTATTTGGAGTTTAAGGCTTTTCCCTTATGTATCAACCCCTATGTATCAACCCCTATGTATCAACCCCTATGTATCAACCCCTATGTATATGTATCAACCCCTATGTATCAACCCCTATGTATCAACCCCTATGTATCAACCCCTATGTATCAACCCCTATGTATCAACCCCTATGTATCAACCCCTATGTATCAACCCCTATGTATCAACCCCTATGTATCAACCCCTATGTATCAACCCCTATGTATCAACCCCTATGTATCAACCCCTATGTATCAACCCCTATGTATCAACCCCTATGTATCAACCCCTATGTATCAACCCCTATGTATCAACCCCTATGTATCAACCCCTATGTATCAACCCCTATGTATCAACCCCTATGTATCAACCCTATGTATCAACCCCTATGTATCAACCCCTATGTATCAACCCCTATGTATCAACCCCTATGTATCAACCCCTATGTATCAACCCCTATGTATCAACCCCTATGTATCAACCCCTATGTATCAACTATGTATCAACCCCTATGTATCAACCCCTATGTATCAACCCCTATGTATCAACCCCTATGTATCAACCCCTATGTATCAACCCCTATGTATCAACCCCTATGTATCAACCCCTGCAAAAATTTATTTTAATTATAATCCATGTAATAATTTACATTTCCTGTTTCTGCAGGATTTGCATCAGGATTATTTCCCTGCTTTAGCAAACTGTCTCAAATTTTGATCCTACATCTGTACTAGCAACGCATGGTTGGAACGCTGGAGCTATGTTCAACCGTCCAATCAGTGAAGATGTGTATAGATGTAAGACCTATGGGAGGTAACATAGGAGGGTCATCCACTTCACAACATATAGGAGGGCCGATCCACATCACAACATATAGGAGGGCCGATCCACATCACAACATATAGGAGGGCCGATCCACATCACAACATATAGGATGGCCGATCTACTTCACAACATATAGGATGGCCGATCCACATCACAACATATAGGATGGCCGATCCACATCACAACATATAGGAGGGCCGATCCACATCACAACATATAGGATGGCCGATCCACATCACAACATATAGGAGGGCCGATCCACATCACAACATATAGGATGGCCGATCTACTTCACAACATATAGGATGGCCGATCCACATCACAACATATAGGATGGCCGATCCACATCACAACATATAGGAGGGCCGATCCACATCACAACATATAGGATGGCCGATCTACTTCACAACATATAGGATGGCCGATCCACATCACAACATATAGGATGGCCGATCCACATCACAACATATAGGAGGGCCGATCCACATCACAACATATAGGATGGCCGATCCACATCACAACATATAGGAGGGCCGATCCACATCACAACATATAGGAGGGCCGATCCACATCACAACATATAGGAGGGCCGATCCACATCACAACATATAGGAGGGCCGATCCACATCACAACATATAGGATGGCCGATCTACTTCACAACATATAGATCCATCCACATCACAACATATAGGATGGCCGATCCACATCACAACATATAGGAGGGCCGATCCACATCACAACATATAGGATGGCCGATCTACTTCACAACATATAGGATGGCCGATCCACATCACAACATATAGGATGGCCGATCCACATCACAACATATAGGAGGGCCGATCCACATCACAACATATAGGAGGGCCGATCCACATCACAACATATAGGATGGCCGATCCACATCACAACATATAGGAGGGCCGATCCACATCACAACATATAGGAGGGCCGATCCACATCACAACATATAGGAGGGCCGATCCACATCACAACATATAGGAGGGCCGATCCACATCACAACATATAGGAGGGCCGATCCACTGTTGGAGTACATCACACCATATGTGGAGCAATTCTCTATGGATGATGATGTGACATGTTGAGTTATGTTATGTCACTCGGTGTAAGCTAATTCAATTCCTGACACATCTCAGGAAAAACAAGAGAAAGATCATTGGTGAAAAGGAAAGAACACAAATATTGTTCCTGAGACGGTCAGGAGAGAGAAAGAGAGGGGGAGTACACAAGAAACAAAGAGTAAATTACAAGCCTACGGGTATTGACAGAGATAGAGCAGGCGAGAAAGAGAAAGAGAGACAGAGAGAGAAAGAGAAAGGGAAAGACAGAGAGATGAAGAAAGAGAGAGAGAGAGAGAGAGAGAGAGAGAGAGAGACAGAGAGAGAAAGAGAAAGGGGAAGACAGAGATGAAGAGAGAGAGAGAGAGAGAGAGAGAGAGAGAAAGAGAAAGGGGAAGACAGAGAGATGAAGAGAGAGAGAGAGAGAGAGAGAGAGAGAGAGAGAGAGAGAGAGAAAAAGAGAGACAGAGAGAGAGACAGAGAAAGAGAGATGTTCGACCATTTGAGATCAATACAGTGTGTGTTCGTGTGTGTATTCGAGAGAGAGAGAGCGAGAGAGAAAGAGAGTTGGAAGCAGAGAGAGAAAATGCAATCAGTGTGCGGATGAGGTTTCTCCGGAGTGAGGATTTGGGTCATTTGGAAGAATATGGCTGATTCAGCAGCACTGCTGTCGCCGCCGCGATGAACTTAATCTACTGGTTACTCCTGCAGGCAGAAAGAGGGAGAGAGAGCAAGTGATGGGAGAGAGAGAGAAGAGAGCAAGTGATGGGAGAGAGAGAAGAGAGCGAGTGATGGGAGAGAGAGAGAGTGTGTCGGGAGGGAGAGAGAATAGAGAAAGAGAGAGAGAAAGAGAAAGAGAGAGAGAGATGGGAGAGAGCGAGAAAGAAACATAGGAGCGAGCTAGAGAAAAGAGAGCGAGACAGAGAGAGAGAGAGAGATGGGAAAGAGTGTGAGGGACATAAAAAGGCAAAAGGAAGAGAGAGAACAGGCAAAAGATGGAGAGAAAGACCAGGTGAGATATGCGAGAGAGAGACCAGGTGAGATATGCGAGAGAGAGAGCAGGTGAGATATGCGAAAGAGAGAGCAGGTGAGAGATGGAGAGAGAGAGCAGGCGAGAGATGGAGGGGGAGAACTGGCAAGAGATGGAGAGAGAGAGCAGCCGAGCGATGGAGAGAGAGCAGGAGAGAGATGGAGAGAGAGCAGGAGAGAGATGGAGAGAGAGAGCAGGAGAGAGATGGAGAGAGAGCAGGAGACAGATGGAGAGAGAGAGCAGGAGAGAGATGGAGAGAGAGCAGGAGAGAGAGCAGGAGAGAGCAGGAGAGAGATGGAGAGAGAGCAGGAGAGAGATGGAGAGAGAGCAGGAGAGAGCAGGAGAGAGATGGAGAGAGAGAGCAGGAGAGAGATGGAGAGAGAGCAGGAGAGAGAGAGCAGGAGAGAGATGGAGAGAGAGCAGGAGAGAGATGGAGAGAGAGCAGGAGAGAGATGGAGAGAGAGAGCAGGAGAGAGATGGAGAGAGAGAGCAGGAGAGAGATGGAGAGAGAGCAGGAGAGAGATGGAGAGAGAGAGCAGGCAAGAGACGGCGGGAAGAAAGAATGTCAGGGGAGAGACAGGAGAAGCAGGTGAGATATGGAGAAAGAGTGTGGAAGAGAAATGGGGAGGCAGAGCGAAATGAAACAGTAAGAGAGAGAGAGAAACACTGTCTGTCTGCACCCAAGCCTTCAGGAATTGCTCTACTCTCTCTCTCCATCATATAAAAGAGCAGAAGTCTCCCACCCTCCCTGCCCCCCCCATCCCCACACACACAGCTCAGATAATATATTTTTCTGACATTAACCTCATTTCTTCTTATCTTTTTCTTCAACCAATCTCTTCCGTCTCCTTTTTGTATTTAAAATTTGATTTCACATGCATATGAACACTAATTATTCCAAATTTAACTCAGGGAGGATGGGGGAGGGGAGGAAGGAGAAAGGGAGGGAGGGACAGAAGAACTCGGCTCAGAAACTCATAGAAACGTAATGTTTTATTGAAATATTATGTGCATATTAATGAATAAATACAACAAATTAGGCTTGAAGTCAGAGGCTTGTATTATAAAGCAGCGTCTGCCTCAGTGAGACAAGACAGTTGTTTATTGACAAATATCTGATTATGTTAATATTGATTTTTATCAGTGTGTGTGTGTGGGTATGTGTGTTTGTGATCATGCTTGTGTGTGTGTGTGTGTGTGTGTGTGTGCAAGTGTGTGTGGCATGGACTCATCATCGACAATACTCAACATTATCAGTGAAGACAACTTCATAGAGGACACTTGTCACACTTGTCCCTCACCAATTTCCTAAAGCTTCAGGTGCCACCACAGGTATTTCACCACAGCCAACCACCTACTCGACACTCTACCTGCTATATCTCTCCCTGCCCACCAGATGGCAGTGTTGTAATACAGTAGGACATGCCTGCTGCCTACTGCATCCCCAAGCTGAATCTAATGGCATGTGGCGTCTGATACCCGTGAGTGAAGCAGCAGGAAAATGCTCTCCATAACCTATTGTTCTGATTGGAAAAGAGGGAGGAAGTGGAGAGGGACACAAACTAAACAAAAGGAGGAGGAAAACAGGGAGGATTCCACAGCTGCCAGGGTGTTTAGGTGCAGACCCTCCTCCCCATCTCTGGGGACAAGGGGCTGTGAGGTTTACAGAGGTTAGGGAGATATGAGCTCCCCCATATACATCCAACACTGTTTTGCAGCCTGCACAATAGCGTAAGATACAGGAGGGGTTATGATCCTCAGAGATGTGTGTGTATGTGAGGACACACAAGCACACACACACACACACTGTGTGACGGCACAGCGCAACGGAGGAGAGGAGCAAGGGAGAAGCTCATTTGTCACTGCCACCCCTAATCGTGTAAAAGGCTGCTCTCTCTCTTTCTCTCTCCATCCCTCCCTCTGTTTCTGTCTTATTCTCACACTATGTAGCCTCTATTCCTTCTCTCCTCTGCATATCCTCTCTCCTCTCTCTCTATCCCCTCTCTCCTCTCTCTCTATCTCCTCTCTCCACTCTCTCCATCCCCTCTCCTCTCTCTCTATCCTCTCTCTCTATCCCCTCTCCTCTCTCTACCCCCCCTCTTCTTCCTTTCAGCCTCCTTCTCTATCCCCTCTCTCCTCTCTCCCTATCCCCTCTCTCCTCTCTCTCTATCCCCTCTCCCTTCTCTCCTCTCTCTCTATCCCCTCTCCTCTCTCTCTACCCCCTCTCTCCTTTCTTTCAGCCTCCCTCTCTATCCCATCTCCTCTCCTCTCTCTCTATCCCCTCTCTCCCCTCTCTCTATCCCCTCTCCTCTCTCTCTACACCCTCTCTCCTTCCTTTCAGCCTCCTTCTCTATCCCCTCTCTCCTCTATCCCTATCCCCTCTCTCCTCCATCTCTCCTCTATCTATATCCCCTCTCTGTATCTCCTCTCTCTATCCCCTCTCTCCTCTCTCTCTCTATCCCCTCTCTCCTTCCTTTCAGCCTCTATCTCTGTCCCCTCTCTCCCCTCTCTCTATATCCTCTCTCCTCTCTCTCTAGCCCCTCTCTTCTCTGTCTCTATCCCCTCTCTCCTCCTTCTCTAGCCCCTCTCTCCTCTCTCTCCATCTCCTCTCTTCTCTCTTTCAAGCCCCTCTCGTCTCTCTCTCTATCCCCTCTTTACTCTCTCTCCATCTCCTCTCTCCTCTCTCTATCCCCTCTCTCCTCCTTCCCAATCCCCTCTCTCTCTCTCCCCTCTCTATCCCCTCTCTCCTCGCTCTCTAGCCACTCTCTCCTCTTTCTCTATCCCCTCTCTTCTCTCTCTCCATCTCCTCTCTTCTCTCTCTTTATCCCCTCTCTTCTCTCTCTCTATCCCCTCTCTCCTCATCTCCCCTCTTCTCTCTCTCTATCCCCTCTCTCCTCTCTCTATTCCCTCTCTTCTCTCTATCCCCTCTCTCCTCACTCTCTAGCCCCTCTCTCTCTCTTTCTCTGTCCCCTCTCTCTCTCTCTCTCCATCTCCTCTCTTCTCTCTCTCTATCCCCTCTCTTCTCTCTCTCTATCCTCTCTCTCCATCTCCTCTATTCTCTCTCTCTAGCCCCTCTCTTCTCTCTCTATCCCCTCTCTCCTCTCTCTTCTCTCTATCTATCCCCTCTCTCCTCTCTCTCTGTTCCCTCTCTCCACTCTCTCCATCCCCTCTCCTCTCTCTCTATCCTCTCTCTCTATCCCCTCTCCTCTCTCTACCCCCTCTTCTTCCTTTCAGCCTCCTTCTCTATCCCCTCTCTCCTCTCTCCCTATCCCCTCTCTCCTCTCTCTCTCTATCCCCTCTCCCTTCTCTCCTCTCTCTCTATCCCCTCTCCTCTCTCTCTACCCCTCTCTCCTTTCTTTCAGCCTCCCTCTCTATCCCATCTCCTCTCCTCTCTCTATCCCCTCTCTCCCTCTCTCTATCCCCTCTCCTCTCTCTCTACACCCTCTCTCCTTCCTTTCAGCCTCCTTCTCTATCCCCTCTCTCCTCTATCCCTATCCCCTCTCTCCTCCATCTCTCCTCTATCTATATCCCCTCTCTGTATCTCCTCTCTATCCCCTCTCTCCTCTCTCTCTCTATCCCCTCTCTCCTTCCTTTCAGCCTCTATCTCTGTCCCCTCTCTCCCCTCTCTCTATATCCTCTCTCCTCTCTCTCTAGCCCCTCTCTTCTCTGTCTCTATCCCCTCTCTCCTCCTTCTCTAGCCCCTCTCTCCTCTCTCTCCATCTCCTCTCTTCTCTCTTTCAAGCCCCTCTCGTCTCTCTCTCTATCCCCTCTTTACTCTCTCTCCATCTCCTCTCTCCTCTCTCTATATCCCTTCTCTCCTCCTTCCCAATCCCCTCTCTCCTCTCTCCCCTCTCTCTATCCCCTCTCTCCTCACTCTCTAGCCACTCTCTCCTCTTTCTCTATCCCCTCTCTTCTCTCTCTCCATCTCCTCTCTTCTCTCTCTTTATCCCCTCTCTTCTCTCTCTCTATCCCCTCTCCTCATCTCCCTCTTCTCTCTCTCTATCCCCTCTCTCCTCTCTCTATTCCCTCTCTTCTCTCTCTCTATCCCCTCTCTCCTCACTCTCTAGACCCTCTCTCCTCTTTCTCTATCCCCTCTCTTCTCTCTCTCCATCTCCTCTCTTCTCTCTCTCTATCCCCTCTCTTCTCTCTCTCTATCCTCTCTCTCCATCTCCTCTATTCTCTCTCTCTAGCCCCTCTCTTCTCTCTCTATCCCCTCTCTCCTCTCTCTATCTATCCCCTCTCTCCTCTCTCTCTATCCCCTCTCACCTCTCTCCTCTCTCTATATCCCCTCTAGCCTCCCTCTCTATCACCTCTCTCCTCCCTTTCTATCTTACCTTTCTCTCTCCTCCCTTTCTTTCTTACCTTCTATCCACTCTCTCTCTCTCTCTCTCTCTCACTTCTCTTCCATGTTACCCTCTCCTTCTCTCCTCCCTCTCTCCCATGCCTGCTGGAGGGAAATCGACTTTCATTTGGTTAAAAGGGAGACCGGTGTGGCTCATTGTCAGAGCTTGATTTCCAGATCATTATTTTCTCCCGGTGGTGAATGAAACACTAGGGGGAACCAGGAAGAAAACCCGTCAGATCCCCTTTCTTCCCCTCACCTCTTCTCCTCCTCTCTCTCTTCATCCCCACCATCAGTGGCTCAATTAGGGTCTCTATTTAATTTGTACTGCAGAAGTTCAGCTAGTTACACTTTATATGGGATAGATAAACAGACTATCTAAAGACTATATACAGAATATCTAGAGCCTATCTACAGATTATATACAGACTATATAGAGACTACAGACTTTCAGAAACAGTTCAACAAACCATCTACTAATCCTAACCCTAACCCTATCCCTAACCCTAACCCTAACCCTATCCCTAACCCTAACCCTAATCCTAACCCTAACCATAACCCTTACCCTCATTCTAACCCTAGCCCTAACCATAACCCTTACCCTCATTCTAACCCTAGCCCTAACCATAACCCTTACCATTATTCTAACCCTAACCCTAACCATAAGCCTTACCCTCATTCTAACCCTAGACCTAACCCTAACCCTTACCCTCATTCTAACCCTAGCCCTAACCATAACCCTTACCCTTATTCTAACCCTAACCTTAGCCAGCAGTTGCTTATCAACAGATAGTTTGTTGATAGTATGACCATCTGTAGAGCATCTCCAGATGGAAAAAAAACTGGACTATCAAAACCAAATGTGACCATTTAGCGTTGCAGCGTGATTGAAATTTAGAGGATATGTTCCTGCGTTAGAGGAGACTGCATTCATGGTAAATACTGCATATGTCGGCTTAATCTGAAATTACATTAACAATACTATTTGCCAATCTGTAACGCTTCTGCAATACATATTGAATAGAGCCCTAAAAGCTCTGCTTCAAAGTGGCTCTGATGGGGTTGATGGCGGTCTTTGTTCATGTTAGGGAGTGTCGAGTGGGGTCACAGAAAGGGCAGATTGGGCCTATTTAGTCTGGGCCCAGGACAGGAAGCCATAGTGGTACTACTGTAACCAGTTCTAGAACTCAATAGGCTCAATCTCCTTTCCAATTCAATCAAAAACAGTCCAAACATCAGTAGTCTATACAAGGAACAGGTGACAATCCCCCCCTCCACATCTATCTCACATTCTCTTTCTCTTCATCACCATCTCTCTCCCTCACTCACACACATTCTCTCTCTCTCCATCTCTCTCTCTCTCTCTCTCTCTACCTCGCTCACCCGTGGCAGTGTGAATGTGTCTTTGCCAGATGTGATGTTGTAACGTCACTGTACTCAACGTCTGTGAGGCCCGCTGTGCCTAGCTCAACAGAGAGACCACAGGCTAGCTAGTGTGTACACCACACAACACGCTGTGCCTAGCTCAACAGAGAGACCACAGGCTAGCTAGTGTGTACACCACACAACACGCTGTGCCTAGCTCAACAGAGAGACCACAGGCTAGCTAGTGTGTACACAACACAACATGCACAGTCATTACCATTCCAAACACTAACACTTTCCTCTCAAGGGCCGTTTTCTACACCTTCGTCATCATTGTCTAACCTGGCGTGGCGTTGCGGTTAGTTAAAGATAGTAGTAATGTCTTTAGCAATGCCTTTCCAGTCTCCCCCCTGTCATCATTGCACCATAAATGGTTGTTTAATAGAGTACAGTAGTAGTCCTGTGCTAGCTCTGCTGAGGAACAGAGACAATACACAGTAGATACCACAACATCACTATGACCAACACAAGGCACCGTGGGAGGAAGCCACCCCACACTGTGAGCATTCCCTCACACACGCAGCAGGAGAGGCGAGCCTGGGGATGGTGTGTGTGGTGTGTGTGTGTGTGTGTGTGTGTGTGTGTGTGTGTGTGTGTGTGTGTGTGTGTGTGTGTGTGTGTGTGAGAGAGAGAGCCCTCCCATTTGTCCTCTCCCTGTCATTCAGTAGCATGTGATGATTTGTGAATGCAAACAGCGCAACGCAGTTAGTCAGTCGCCCGCCAAGAAAAGCTTTGCAGGTCCATATTTAAACACACCATCACATTACATTACCTAGGGTGAGGGGGAAAGAGAGAGAGAGAGAGAGAGAGAGAGAACATTGATATATCTCCAACACATTAAACATTGACATATCTCCAATACATTAAACATTGATATATCTCCAATACATTAAACATTGACATATCTCCAATACATTACACATTGATATATCTCCAATACATTAAACATTGATATATCTCCAATACATTACACATTGATATATCTCCAATACATTAAACATTGACATATCTCCAATACATTACACATTGATATATCTCCAATACATTAAACATTGATATATCTCCAATACATTACACATTGATATATCTCCAATACATTAAACATTGATATATCTCCAATACATTAAACATTGATATATCTCCAATACATTACACATTGATATATCTCCAATACATTAAACATTGATATATCTCCAATACATTACACATTGATATATCTCCAATACATTAAACATTGACATATCTCCAATACATTAAACATTGACATATCTCCAATACATTAAACATTGATATATCTCCAATACATTAAACATTGACATATCTCCAATACATTAAACATTGAAATATCTCCAATACATTAAACATTGACATATCTCCAATACATTAAACATTGAAATATCTCCAACACATTAAACATTGACATATCTCCAATACATTGACATATCTCCAACACATTAAACATTGACATATCTCCAATACATTGACATATCTCCAACACATTAAACATTGACATATCTCCAATACATTAAACATTGAAATATCTCCAACACATTAAACATTGACATATCTCCAATACATTAAATATTGACATATCTCCAATACATTAAACATTGAAATATCTCCAATACATTGACATATCTCCAATACATTAAACATTGAGATATCTCCAATACATTAAACATTGACATATCTCCAATACATTAAACATTGAAATATCTCCAATGCATTAAACATGTATATGTCTTGGACAAAGCCCTTTTGTGGGATTCAATCCAACGTGAGCTACATGGACATGATTCCCCAGGGATCACAGTGGTGACTATGGTTCTGCCCAGGTGTCACAGTGGTGACTCTATGGTTCTGGCCCAGGTGTCACAGTGGTGACTCTATGGTTCTACCCCAGGTGTCACAGTGGTGACTCTATGGTTCTGCCCCAGGTGTGAGCTACATGGACATGATTGAGCTACATGGACATGATTCCCCAGGGATCACAGTGGTGACTATGGTTCTGCCCAGGTGTCACAGTGGTGACTCTATGGTTCTGGCCCAGGTGTCACAGTGGTGACTCTATGGTTCTGCCCCAGGTGTCACAGTGGTGACTCTATGGTTCTGCCCCAGGTGTCACAGTGGTGACTCTATGGTTCTGCCCCAGGTGTCACAGTGGATACTCTATGGTTCTGCCCCAGGTGTCACAGTGGTGACTCTATGGTTCTGTCCCAGGTGTCACAGTGGTGACTATGGTTCTACCCCAGGTA